>NC_039364.1:113063973-113363973 GCF_003573695.1 Papaver somniferum
TCTCTTACGACCGCTCGTTTAAAGACTTTTGTGGGATCAAGAAGCTCTACGAGTATCGTTGGTGGAAAACTAGATAATTGCAGTTTATTTTAGTTTTCGATTGATTTGATTGACAAACGGTTGTTGAACTTTGATTGCACCTAGTTTGTTTATTCTTGAAAATCTTCTCTTCTGATATAAGATTCACTCAAACTAGATCGAAGTGTCGACGGGATCTTTAGAACTGTTTGTAGATCTAAAGACGTCTTGTGATAATTCATTGTTAACATATTCCGCTATGTGCATGATTGATCACAAGAGATTCAAGTGGTGTTGTGCAGGTGTTTATTGAAGATTAAAGAAGATTTGAAGACAAAGAAGATGTCTGATTTGGTTTTTATATCTTTGGGTGTGCACAACCCTTGATCGGCTGGGATCCAACTAGAATCGGTTTTATTCGATTGGTTAGTTGTGTAAGATCGGAATTACCTTATAGTTTTTTGTTTGATTCTATACTAGTTGATTGCAAATCTAAACTCTGCTACTTCGGTAGTTTTTGGATAGATTGATTTGAACAGGAAAAAGAGTTTATTTATTAAACGAAAGAGCCTTTTCATATGACTTGAGATATCTTCATTTGTAAGAATCAAGAGAGTTGTTACCAAACAGATTTGTTGTTCCTTTACTGTTTCGAATACGATCCAAAGGAATTGTTCTAGTGCATGCACTTATTAAATGTCAGAAGCGCAGGGATACTGAAGAAACTAAGTGAACTATAGGTTTAGTTGCTTGGTCTCAACTATACGAAGTTGGTTTATATTTTGTATAGCGGATTAATTCTGAGAGTATTCAATTCTGGAATAGGTCTAGGGGTTTTTCTGCATTTGCGGTTTCCTCGTTAACAAAATCTTGTTGTGTCTTTTACTTTTCTATTTCCGCAATTATAATTGTTTATTATAATTAAAAGTAAAATACATAAACGTTAACTCTGTATTACTTGATAGTGATCCTATAGAGTTTGGTTAAGTCCGAACCTATTATCAAGTAATCACACTTTGATTATTGTATTGTCTCGATCTCGTATCTGTAGACGATCGCACAAAGTGTGAATACCGATTTGTTGTATTGTCTCGACTGACTTTGTCCATAGACAATCACTTTCGGTAAGAGGACTTATATGTGGATAATTTAAAGATTGTGGTGTATTTGGGTACCCTCGTCTTTTCAACAAATTTGAATAACAGAAAGAAAATTAGCAGCCATACCTTTAACGTACACTACATCATGGATATCAGGAACACCATGTAGTTTGATTGTCCCATTCTTGCTTATATAGCAACAACTCCCGTCTCCAAATGTTACTGGACCTCCTTCAAAATCACTTGAATTCACAAACCAAGAATGATCTCCAGTCATATGTCGACTACATCCACTATCAAGGAGCCATTGAAAGGGTGATGTGATTTTAGAGCAAAAGCTCATACTAACACTATTATCCCGTTTGGATTTTCTTGTTAGATTTGTACACCTTTTGAGAGTAGTAAACAGTTGTTCAGCTTTCTTGTGAAGATCACTAGCAACCTTTAAACTTTTCTTGAAAGATGTACATGTATGTTGAAAATGATTATGGGAACCACAAAACATACATATACCAACATCTTTAAACTCATCTAAGAGGTTCTGAGTCGCATCAGGTTTCGCAAAGCCTAAGACTCGCTTATCTCCTGACTTTCGACAATTCTTCAGGGAAGAATTAAAAGAGTTTTTCAAATCCATTGAAGAAACTTTGACTGACTTCAAATCCTTATATTTTGCAATATCTGCAACAAAATCAGAATTGATCTAGATTTGTTCATCCAACTTCTTCTGGAGATTAACTAGCTCTTCAGAACGTTCTCAAAGATCAGTGTTTTTGATATAACTTTCGCAATTTAGACCATCAATTTTCCTCATCAATCATTGTTTTTCTCGACAAAGATTTTTGATGATTTTTTTTAGATCAAAGCACTCAACCTCATCGATGGTTTCTAGAACACACTCGTAGTTGAGTAGATCTAATTCTGGTGAAGCGTATATAGAGACTTTACTATCCATAGAGTCAGATTGCTACAAACACAGACTTATGAGGTCTTTAACGTGTTTGATTGCTCTGATACTAATTGAAAAAGCGGGGGTATAACAACCACATAGAAATCCGTGAGTGTTGATACATGAAAATAACCATCCCTTGAATAGATGGCCCCTTAACCTATTAAAGGTTCCTTTTAAGATAAGGAGACTAGGGGACTAGTCTTAACCCACTAAGGTGGGATAGTTCTAGTTCATTTAAGACCATATTAAGGTGGTTGGGCTTCAGACCAAGAAAAAAGCCTCTTAGGGTTTGGTATTAACTTAAGGAAAGGGTAATGGTAGTTTAGTAATATGTTAATCTTATGGGAACTTATTCATAAGATAGTCATTATAAAAGGGGAAAGAGGGCCCACCTATGAGATCATCATTAATCCCCCATTACTTACCATAAACCCATCTTCTCCTTGGGAGTAATTTCGATGATTAGGGCTAGTTCCTCCTTCCCACATTTCACCCATCAACATTGCGACCACAGTGGGAGGTTCTTAGCCTCTTTTCCAGCATGATACTCCCAGGTGCGAGCCAGGAAGTACCAGTGGGTGGAGTACCCCCAAACCCGGATCATGTTTCGTTATAAGACGTGCATGAAGAAAGTTATGAGGTGATACGCTTCCGAGCAGTAGTCTCTATGCCCATTGTGCAAGGAGTTTGAGCGTCTCAAGGCGCGAGAACATCTCAAAAGAAAGGAGAAATGCTCAAAGAGAACTCTACAGGTGAGACAAGCGAGCAAGAGATGTATCAAATACAAGAGGAGCTAGACGCGTCTATCAAGAAGCAGCAGGAGTTGCGCGGACGTCTGAAGCGAGCAAGGGAATAGAACATGGCAACTAATAGAACGACCAGCATGAAAGGAACCGTTCCGGGTATGATGGAAGACGCGATCGCAAAATACTTGGAAGCTAATTATCGAGTAACAAAGCATGATGCTTATGATTCATTGGAACCACCGTACTCCGTAGAGGTTGCCAACTACTTGTATCCTGAGGATTACATATCACCAAAATTTAAAACTTATGGAGGAAAATGAAATGCGCGAGAGCATGTGAGTCGCTTTATATCAGCAACGAATGTGTATGCTCAGGATGAAAGCCTTTGTATGAGAGAATCCCCTAAGTCACTCACGTATAATGCCTTTACCTGGTATGATAACTTGAAACCCGGAAGTATTAGTTCATGGTCCGCCATGGTGCAACTCTTTCTAAAGAAATGCTACTCTGAACAAAGAAGGGTCACAACAATAGATTTGGGAATATGTACCCAACGGGTAGGAGAAGAGATCGGCAAGTACATCACTCGCTTCCGAGATTTCACGCTAGAATGTCATGAAGACATCCCAGAAGAGCGTCTGGTGGAGATTTGCATCCGAGGAATGGAAGCTATTTTTCGGTTGAACTTGACGAATTTCAAATTTCAAACCTTTGTAGAGGTCGAGGAGGCTGCAGCCCGGATATCATATTGTGCGGACGCTATGAACTCTAGAGCGATCGGACATACTTGGCAACTATATTCTGTCAATGTCGCGTCCACACCAACTTTTAATGATCAAGGAAGTGACACAGGGAAAGGAGGGGCTGCTTTCGGCTCTTACCGCAGAGGACAATCCGGCAGAAGAGGAGGAAGAACGGATGGTGGAAAATCTAATCCGCCACCACCATTACTGTGCAGTAAAGAACAGATAATAGGGCTTCTAGAAAAATGGGTGGAAAACAAGGAAGAAACTTTACCACCCGTATCTACAGAGCCTACCGCAATAAATAAGATACACGAGCAATACTGCCATTACCACAGGAGAGTTCATCATCCAACTCTGGAATGTTTCTCCCTACGATACATTGTGCAAAGAAAGCGATCTAGAGGCGAGTTAGAGATAGGAGAGCAAAGCATCAAGAGCGATCCACTTCCTCAACATCTGGTTATGATGATTTCGCATGATCCTACGGAGGGAGAATCTTGGAGGCATTGGGAGGATGTGGAAGAAGAAGAAGCGTGTGAGGCTTCTTAGACAGCCATTTTTCCAGAAACGAAAGGAATTTCTAGCAAATTTTCTCAAACTGTTTTGGCTCAGCAGTTCTTCGATTCACTAGGTTTCATTGAGGACCAAATCCGCGAGGCATCCAAAGCTATCACGACAATCGCATCCGGAAAGGCGTACAATCCAATACCCAAAGAAGCTATCAGTTTTACGAATGAAGATATATGTTACCCGGGAGAGCACCTTCGTCCCTTGTATTTGACAGCACTTATTAATAAACAACCCCTCAAGCGAGCTTTTATCGATGGCGGAGCTTCCCTCAACTTAATTTCACTATATACGTTGGAGTCCTTAGGAGTATTAAAAACAGCGATTAAGATGCGCGCGACAACCGTGAGAGGATTTAGAGGACAGACTCAGACGTCAATTGGAATTGTTCATTTGATGATGAAGATCGTACCCATTAGAGCAGTCACCCCCTTCTACGTGCTTGAGGACGACACTACCTTCCATGACTTACTTGGGACATGATGGCTCCTGAATCATAAGGTAGTAGCATCGACGAATCACCAATATGTTAAGACGAATATTGAGGGAAAGCAATTCCGGATCCCAGCTATGAGAAACCCATTCGGACCGGAAGAAGCTTACATGGCAGATGCAGTTTTCTATACACAGCCAGTCGTCGATCAAGGAGAACAATCAGAGCATCTAACACCCCTCCCAAAATGGGAAGAATTCCAGCCTGAAGAGCAAACAAAAGGAAAGACTAGGTCGGTCTTTATCCCATCACGGATGGGACCTGTCACGGGAAATAAACGAGTTTTAACTGAAATAAAGAATATCCAGTTCAAACGTTTCTCTCGTCCGGAGGGTAGACATGTCTATCGCTTATAGCAATTATCCGGGGAAGCCTCCCACTGTCAGCACGATTGTGCTATGTCATCCGTGGATGAAGAAATGGCGGAGGAAACCCCAGTAATTGAAGATCCAAAGGAAGAGGTAGAAACTCCTATCTCAAAAGAAGAAATAATAGAAAATTTGCCTGAAGAACAGATAAAAGTCGATCCAACCCTGGATGTGCTAGAAGAGATCAATCTTGGTTCGGAGGATGAACCCCGTTGTGTACGCATCAGTAAGAATTTAAAAGGGGAAGAAAATTTGTGGATGATTAAGCTACTCTGCGAAAACCGAGATGTGTTCGCATTCACATATGATGAAATGCCTGGTCTAGACAGCAGTTTGATTGCGCACAACCTTAATGTCTTGCCCGAGTATAAGCCGTTTAAGCAACGAAGGCGTAATTTTCCGGAAAAAATAGAATTGGAAATCAAGGAAGAGGTCGAAAATCTATTAAAAGCCAAATTCATTAAGCCGATCCAACACCCCGTGTGGCTAGCAAATATTGTACCAGTAGCAAAGAAGAATGGAAAAGTCTGGTGTTGTGTTGATTATCGAGATTTGAATCGAGCATGCCCTAAAGATGATTTCCCAGTGCCAAATATAGACATAATGGTGAATAATATGTGCGAATATGGTATGTTTTATTTCATGGACGGGATTAGCGAGTACAACCAAGTCAGAATGTCCACAGAAAATGCTCATAAGACAGCTTTCCAGACCCCGTACGGTAATTTCTATTATGTTGTGATGCCGTTTAGGTTAAGCAATGCAGGTGCGACTTGTCAGCGGGCAATGGTAGACATATTTCATGATATGATGCATCAAATTATGGAGGTTTACATAGATGACGTCGTGGTAAAATCCCAAGCACGAGAAGACCACATGGATCATCTGAGGCGTGTTTTCAACAGATGCAGAAAGTATCACTTAAAGATGAATCCTCTCAAATGCGCTTTCGGAGTTACTTCTGGAAAATTATTGGGGTTTGTTGTTACAGAAAAAGGAATACAAATCGATCCGGATAAAGTCGAAGCAATAACCACTATGAGGTCACCAGCAAATGTGAAAGAACTTCAAAATTTTATAGGTAGAGTGTCCTATGTCCGGATATTTATCCCTGGATTGGCACAGCTACTGTTCGCATTCACACCGTTATTAAAGAAGAACAAGCAATTTGAATGGGGAGATGACCAAGAGCGAGCCTTTCAGAAGCTTAAAGAATGTCTAGTTAGCGCACGAGTCTTACGACCACCCGTCAAAGATGAACCCCTTTATCTATATACAACATTTACCAATGCAACGATCGGAGCATTGTTGGCTCAAGATCTCGGCAATGATCAGTTGTTCTCAATACATTATATCAGTAGAGGGTTCAGGGACGCGGAGTTCAGATACTCAAAAGCGTAGCAAGCATGCTTGGCGCTCGTATATGCTACACAGAAACTACGATCTTATTTGCTCGCTCATGAAACCATAGTGGTAGCAACTGCTAATCCAATCACCTATCTAGCTACAAATCCAGTCTTATCCGGCAGAACAATCCGTTGGTTGCTACAGTTATCTGAATTCGAGCTTAAGTATCAGCGGTCTAAAGGAGTACGTGGACAAGCATTCGCAGACTTGTTAGCCGCATTTCCGAGCATGGATATGACATAAATAAGTGATGACATACCTGGAGAAGTCGCAGAAGTCGAAGAAGAAGAACGTTGGTCAATGTTTTTTGACGGATCATCATATGGTTCTTACGGAGGAGCGAGGATAGTGTTTGAACCCCCCAAAAGAGAGTTGTTATCATTTACCTTCAAGTTGGATTTTGAATGTAGCAACAATGTGGCAGAATATGAAGCGTTCATTCTTGGATTACGCATGGCTGGAGAGCTTAATTTGGGAGCTTAAGTTAGTCACAAATCAAGTGTCGGGTGGCTTCCAAGTAAAACAAGCACACTTATCCCCTTACCTAGCGGAGGCTCAAGAATTGATAGAAAAAAAAGAGGAAGTACCGTTATTGAGCATACTGGGAGGTCTACTAACAAACACGCTGACGCTTTAGCTACTTTAGCGGCAAAGCTGTAATTAAATGAAGCGGACGAAGGAACAATATTAGTGAAGATAAGGGCATTACCGAGCACGTGGAAAGAAGACACGACGTCTGAACAAAAGGACGATTGGAGAACAACGTATATTGAAGATTTAACCAAAGAAACGGATGATCAATTATTGCCCGTTATAGTGTTAAATTAATTTGCCATAGTCCGAGGAGCGTTATACTATCGAACGTCCGGAGGTGCCTTATCACGATGTGTGGGAAAGATAGAAGCGCAAGAGATACTGAATCGCGTCCATGAAGAATCTTGCGGACATACAAGAGGAATCGCGTTGTATCGCCGATTGCAGAGGATGGGTGTATACTGACCAAACATGGCAGTTCAAGCGGCGGTGATATAGGATACGTATGAAGACTGTCAAACGCCTCCACAACAAACAGAGGTATGTAGTGTAGAAATAGAGGATTGGAGAAACCTTACATAGACTTCCTCCAGCATAAGCGCCTAACTCTAGACAGACAAGACACGCTTAAGATTCAAAAGAAATCCGGGCGCTTCTTTATGAGTGAAGGAATCCTATATAGAAAGAGTTATGGGGATAAGATACTGCGTTGCTTGCCGTAAGAAGAAGCGGAGATAGTCATGGCTACAACTCACAATGCGGAGCACCAAGGGATAAGGAAACTCTTCCTGCAATTATATGAAGGTGGGTTTTACTGGCCTACGATGGAATTTGATACAGTCGAGCATGTGAAGAAGGGCCAGCAATGTCAAAGTCACGGATCACTACTCCGCGCCCCACATACTCTGTTACACAGTGTCGTCACTCCTTGGCCTTTTCATATTTGGGGACTCGATATTATTGGACCGATAAGTCCAACCTCATCCGGACGACATAAGTATATCATCACTGCAACCGAGTACTCCTCCAAATGGGTAAAAGCAATTCCACTCCGAGATTATCATATGTCGATTTGGCGCGCCCATGGTCATCCGATCGGATAATGGAACTTCTTTCGTCAACCAGACTGTTAAGGAATTATTAGATCAATATGGAATTAAGTTCCATACTTCGACTGTCTATTACCCTCAAGGGAATGGACAGGCAGAAGCAATTAATAAAACGTTGTTAAGGATATTGAGCCGCACGGTACATGATCACCACAGGAGTTTGCATGAGCAGTTACCCCTCGCACTCTGGGCATATCGCATTTCCAAGAGAAGTTCGACTGGCGCCTCTCCGTATTCCTTGGTATATGGAGAAGATGCAATATTACCAGCGGAGATTGTTATTCCCTCTGCACGAGTAGCCATGGCCAGCCTCACTACCCCGGACGAAGTTAGCCGACTGGCTCACCTTGATACCTTGGACGAACGACGAGCCAAAGCTGAGCGGTTTGCGGACAAGTATAGGCGAAGGGCGACAAGATATTATAACCAGAAGGTAAAAGAACAGACTTTATGTATAAACGATGTAGTCATGAAGATCGCCCCACACGTCCAACGAAATGAAAAGGCAGGAAAGTTTGTTGCGAACTGGCAAGGCCCCTACATGATTAGCGAAGCATCATAAAGCGGATATTATTACTTGAAGCGGATGAATGGATCACAAATCAATACCCTATCAATGGTAAATTGCTTAAAACTTATTATACATGAGTAACTAAATGTATGACCGGACGACTGATTAACAATAATACGATTGTCTCTATCTTAAATATGCATCACTCTTAATAGCTACAGAAATGGCTAGGTTTCGTGCATGACCAAATGAACTGCACCAATAACCACAGAAATGGCTAGGTTTCATGCACCAATAGCCACAGAAATGGCTAGGTTCCGTGCATGACCCAATGAAGTGCACCAATAGCCACATATATGGCTAGGTTCCGTGCATGACCCAATGAAGTGCACCAATAGCCATAGAAATGGCTAGGTTCCGTGCATGACTTAATGAAATGCACCAATATCCACATAAATGGCTAGGTTTCGTGCATGACCCAATGAAGTGCACCAATAGCCACAGAGATGGCTAGGTTCTGTGCATAACCCAATGAGGTGCACCAACAACTACAGAAATGTCGGGTCCCATGTATGACCAACGAAACATAGCAATAATTACAGAGCCGGCTGAGTTCCGCATCCGAAGCATATTAAGATTTCGGAAAATAACCATAGACACGACATCAGAAAAATATTAGCCTTGATAAACTCAGGGGATGATTACATTTAAAAGGCGAAACAGAGAAAATGTGAGCATAGAACAAACATAATCCTACGGAAACATTGGTGTTTCATAAAAATAACATAACTGCTATATTTATAACTGCTACATTCATAAATGCGGACGAGACAAAACATTATGTTAATCTAGAGAACTGAAGACAATACTGAGTTTGAGCGTCTTAGTCTGCCATGTGCAACAGCCAAATCGTCCTCTCTATGCTCCATGCGGGCACGAGCATTACAAAATATCTCAAATGCTTCGTCTGAAGCAATGACATTATCTATTGAAGGGTCAATCCAGCAAGCGCTCAATCGGTCCATATACAAATCCATTGCATCAAGGTATTGTGTTTGGCTAACCTCGAACAACTCTTCACCCTCACGAGCAAGTCGAGTATTTCCGATAACAATGGCTTGTAATAGTTCAATCTTTTGTTTTCTGAGAGACAAACATAAAGCATTAATTGTTTCTTCCATAATTATTGATTATTTCTTATCCAAGAACCTTTAGGCTATATAAAAGGAAGGAAACCTTCTCATGATAATTCAATTAAAAAAAAACGGAATGGATTTTTAAGATGACTCAGCCATAAGTATACGATAACGTGTGACTTCCTGTTCTACATCTTGTATCATTACAAGTGCTTCTTCACATTGAATAGTAGCCATAGCTAAAGCAGCCCGCATATCCCCTAACACTTGGTCTACTTCGTACATAATCTTCTCGGATGCATCGTTCTAGCGAGCCATGATAACAGTCTCTTTTTGCTCCTCGGAATCTTGGCGTGCATCATCTTGCAAAGCCAGCCTATGAGTCTGTAAATCCCTCACTTCATCCCTCAGGACCAGCAATCACGCGAATTCCACATGTTTATTAGAAGGATGTATTAAAGCGGATATCACACATAAAGATAACGCATAACCACGCATGCGACGACCCGACTGTTGGGAAGTGGGTGCACGGTAGTCTGCTATAGCCTGATCAATATCAACCACAATAAGGTTTATTTCCTGACATAGTCGATCAGCCTCATGACGAGCGGAGAAGCATCGTCTAATGCATGTTGAATCCCGAAAGAAACCGGCCCGGATGCCTGAGTCTTCCGAGCCATTAAAAACACTTTGTATTGCCTATCGAACCGCGCGTGCGCCTTAGCACGACTAGCAATTCTTATCTCCCTAAGCAAATCTATTTCAGCCTTCACGAGTAGTAAGCGGTCTAACTCATATTCTCTTCTATAGGGAGTTATTAGCGTTGGCACAGAGGCCAGAGACAATACATAACCATGTAAAAGGTGAGTCATCCAGAAAATTCTAATAAAAGTAATGAACAGAGTAAAGAAATAGAGATACCACATCGATAAACATACTTTATTTATACAGAAGATTTACACATTAAGGCATTTATTAACTACTACAAAAAAATAAAAAAAAATTATTATTATTAATTTTTAAGGCAACACACGAAGCGCCATGTGAACTTCAACAAGAGCCGCTTCAATAGATCTTACGCTACGATCCGCCTCCACACATCGAAAATGAGTAATTAGACGTTGCTCACAACAATGTCCACGATATTCAGGAAGCGCTATATGAGGCAATCCACCTTCACGTTGAATCTTCATCACAAGATGATCCGCCGCTACCAATTGTTCATGCCAATACGAATTCTCGATCTCAAAAGTATCGTGCACGAGACACATTACCCGCAAGAGGTGAGTTAGATACTTTACCTCCAGAACTAACCTTACACGATTAGCCATGATATAAAAGAACTTAAGGAATATTTACTGAGATTAACCAAAACAACTCTCATATATATATAACCAAATAATACGACTCCCGAGACAGTATCTACGAATCCCAAAAAAAAAAACGGGAAAGATGATAATAATCTACCTAGGAGCGCTCGGTTATAAGCGAGCGACAGTAAGAGATGTCTTCATCTAGGTCCTACATCATCAACTGCGCTTCACCATATTGAGTAGTGGAATCGGCGTAAGCACTGTGCACCTCTTCCAACACCTGATGAATCTTGTGCATAACATCGTCAGAGGCATGGGCTTCTTGAGCTATGTTTAACGTCTCTGCATGCTCTTCATAAGCTTTGTGTGCCTTATCTAGAGCAATCAATCAGTGAGTCTGTAGCATTCCAACTTCATCCTTCAAAACTAACAAACGCGCTAGTTCTGCCTTCATATCAGTAGGACGAATGAGAGGAGAAACAACACACAGGGTCAAAACACACACCCGGATATTAGGACCCGCCTGTTGAGTTATATAAGCACGACAATCAGCTATTGCTTTCTCAACATCAGTTGTCATAATCATCAATTCTTGAAATAGTCGTGCAGCTTTGTTCCGAGTAGCTACAGTATCATCCAACATGATGTACTGCCAGAGTCAGGCGCCCGGACGTCTGCGGCCTCTGAGCCATCGAATATGTCTCATATTGCTCATCAAATTGCACGCGCGTGGCCACTTTATTCGTCATCCTAGCTTCTCTAAGAATCTCCACCACCGCTTTTACCAACAACAGGCGAGTTAGCTCATGATCCTTTTCATAAGGAACAACCAACATTGGCACAGGGGCCAAAGCCAAAGTATAACCATGTAGACGATGAGCCATCCGCTGCAAAATATAGCTAACAACTAAAAGGAAAGTGAAATACTGAAAGAAGCTTGAAAGATACTAACTAAGACAATTCCACTTACCCCTACTTATAGAAACACATAGTAATACCACATTAATTACCATCCAACCATAATAATAAATGTAGGTAATTAAATAATAAAATATGTCTTGCAAAAAGAAAGTAAACCATCAAAATTCCCAGTTCAAACAAAACAAAAGCAAATAAATTATCGTTCAAAATCATTATCAGAAAATACCCAAAGCGACCGTATCTGCCCTCTTCTTGATTAGGCTCCCATTGACCTCCTCAGCAGCATGCCGGGCGATCTTCAATTCCTCGGTAGCTCTACCAACATCCGCTATCAGTCGGTCATATGCATCTTTCTTGACATTGGCAACATTGAGCAAACACCTGTATTCCTGATCCAACTCATCAATCTCACGAGGCAATATGGTCCACGCATTGTGGCTCGCCTTTGCCAGATCCAATAGGTCCTTAAGTCAGTGAACGGGGAATCGAAGAACTAGATAAGTTTGGATGGTGGCATCCCACTTCCTCAAGGTAACTGGATCAACCGGGGTTTCCTCCGCCAGGGAGAGACCATCTGCCATGTCAAGCAAATCCTCGTTATCCACGATCAAAGAGTTGACAGGCATTTCTTCATGAAGACACTTATGGCCGAACTTCTCCACTATGTGCCGATAGGTGGCTGCCTTAGACGGAGGGACCCAAAACCCATGTACCAATTGGTAGAGGTTATCCACACCAGCCTCCGATGCGGAAATAGTACGAGGATATCGGAACCGAGGATCCTCCGGAGTAGCCATTAGTTCAATATCAGCATCCACGCTACGAGAAACCTTAGGGATCGGCTTGGAAGGCTTTTTCTGTTTATCATTGGGACTCCCTGACTCGCTACCCTTGACCAGTTGGTTCGAGCCGCTCCCCTTACCATGGGCATCATCTCGCTTTCCCATATTCTGAAGAAAGGAAAAATAGACATAAGCAGAAATACTCCAACACAACAAGGACATAAAAAAAAACTCAAAATGCGTAATATATACCATATCGGAAGGAGGGAGATGATTGGTAGGAGAATGAACCGATCGGCGAGAGGAAGAAGAAGATCTTGACACAGCTGGCTCGGAGTGATCTAATGAGAGTTTAAATCAAAAGAAAAGGAGAAAATAAAATAATTTTATCAAAAGAATACATGAAGTGAAAACGTATATATGGATCACCAAATGCATTTAATAATCACAACAAAAATATTTTAACTGGCATGTGTCGGTACCCTAAACTTAACAATGAAGAGCATAGTATACTCATGGGATTTAGAAATGGAAGAGCTCTGATTTTTGGCGCTGCCTTTAAGGTCACTGCCTTCTTAGGAATAATCATGAATAGAATGATCTGACTCAGACTCGCCCCTCTGTACCTAACATGTCGGAAGGAGTATGAAAAGGATGATTAGGATCTTAAACCGTTTTTACAATTAGAGGGCGAGTGGATTGCAGGACCATACGGGGAGAAAGTACTTCAGGACCACATTGACTAACTGATCGTCCTAGTTGGTGTTCCACGCGCTCGATAAAGGTACTTGCGGACGATGACCCCATTTTTGGAGCCTGCGGGGAAAACGGAGGGGAAACATTAGCAGTACGAATGGAAGGTAATCGCGGAATAGGTAGCACGCCAGCATCTCGCTTCATCTTCTTAGCCAGCCAATCATCCCTCCACTCGTTAAGAGGAAGGTTAATATACTCTTCAAAGAGGAGGCCCCTAGGCTTGCAGCCAATAGGTGGAGAATTCTAAAAGATGTGACAAACAAATATAAAAAGAGACTTGTTAGAGCATGGCTCGGTTGAACCCACCAAGCGTTGGTATGTCAAGTTTGGTTGTCATATTTTAGTGAATCAAAAACTTATGTTAAGAGTTGCTTGATTATGTACTAGAGTCAACTTCGTATAGGTTAGCTTGAAATTATTAGGATATGAGACATTACAAGTATTACGAAGTCTTGAAGATGTGAAGAAGCAAGGAGCTACAACAACAACAATCACCCTTCCACTTGAGGTTAGTGATATTTGACTTGAACTGTTTCATTCCCTAACGTATCTTTCAAGTCGTGCATATTGAAAACAAAACTGCGAAGCATATTTGAACTCTAGATAGACATAGTATTAAAGAATACAATACGAGGTTTATTGCATTAAACTTTGTAGATAAGACATCGCCATAATCATTTGAATGCTATTGTGATTATGTATGGGTATGAGGTGAGGATTTCATCTTAGGGAACAATTTTCTACATGTGTTCTAAGGAAGTAAGTTCATAAACTTGTTTGTGAACCGAAAAGGAAATTGCCATGTGTTATTGGTTTTGTTATTCATTGCATATCTTATGAACAATCAATATGTGTGATTGAGTATTACCACTCACAACTTGTTTGTGTTCTTGATAGAACTATTCACAAAGGCCTGACTTATGTATTGGTATGACTTTTATTAGTGAAACCGATCTTAAGTAATCATCTAAGATGGTATGATCGGGTTTGTGATTTTATGTATGACCATATATGGGAAAGGGGAACCGATCCTAGTAAGAGGTGCATACATCACAAAGGGGAACCGATCCTTGTATGGGGTGCAGCAAGGTTTATAGCAGAAAGGGGAACCGATCCTATGGACATGTGCAACACGTTTTTAGGCAAAGGGGAACCGATCCTATGTACATGTGCAACACATATAAGTTAGATACCATATATATGTGGGGAACCGATCCTAGTACCTAGTCAACCGAGTTTTGGAAAGCTAGTGTGACTATGCACAATACTCACATGGAAGGTAGAACAGAAACTTGTTTTGGTAGAACCGTTAAACCCATGATTGTGATTGAATATTTGTTTGATCAATCGCATAGTTCTTGAAAGTCAGATGAACCAATTCTAAACTTGTTTGGAAGTGTGGCAAATCGGTTTCAAGGTTGTGAGTGTGAAAGAGAACTTACAAAGTAAGGATGTCGACATACTTTGAACACGTGCTATGAATGTTTATTTCTTTAATTGTTCAAAGTTATTCCTTAATAGCTAAGGGAAGAGAATCCTAGGATCGAAACATAAGTAAGTTAAGAATCTTTTAATTAAGGTTATTAATTTCATTTTGTAGGGAAATATAAGAATTAGTAATG
Source organism: Papaver somniferum (assembly GCF_003573695.1). Classification (NCBI taxonomy): domain Eukaryota; kingdom Viridiplantae; phylum Streptophyta; class Magnoliopsida; order Ranunculales; family Papaveraceae; genus Papaver; species Papaver somniferum. Next base: position 113,079,055 of record NC_039364.1, read on the forward strand.
TGCATTTACTATTATTATTAGATTTTCCGAGAGATTTCGATCATTATTTTTGGACAGAGTATTTCCAGGAATTATGGAAACCGAATTTGTGCTTTAATGAATATCTTGAGAACATTTTAGGTTTTGGAAATTACTTGGTGTCCAAACTTCCTTGTCTATAAATACTTGAAGTTTGCCTTTCTAGCAAACTAATCCTTCGTAACAACAGACTTCCTCTTTTGTTGTTGTTACTAATGTAGCCGCCTATTCGGAGAGGAGAGTAACCTAATTAGGCAAAATCTCTTATGGCCGCTCAGTTTAAAGTCTTCTTTGGGATTGAGAATCTCTAGCGTGTACCATTGGTGGGAAACTATATAATTGCGGTTTATCTTTTGTTTTCATTGATTTGATTGACTAACGGTTGTTGAAATCTGAAAAAGCGGGGGTCTAACAACCACATCCAATATTTCGATTAGCAATCTATATGGACTAACTCCAATATACTTTCTAGAGAATCAACTAGACAGTCAGAGTTAATCTAGAGAAAAGTATATCAAGGAGTTAATATCTCTCTCACTTGATTTGATCTTTACTCAAGCAAATAAGAATTTGTGAATCTTTATCAAATACAAGGATAATAAACTTGGATGGTACCAAAGACCAATATCCAAGGATCAATCAATTTCCAATCAACAACCAAAGTTTGGATTTCACAATTGATCAATACAACGCACAACCTGTGATATTTCATTATATAACAAAATATAATGAGGAATAGAAATAACACAGACACCAGAAATTTTGTTAGCGAGGAAACTGCAAATGCAGAAAACCCCGGGACCTAATCCAGATTGAACACCACACTGTATTAAGACGCTACAGACACTAGCCTACTACAAACTAACTTCGATCTGGACTGTAGTTGAACCCTAATCAGTATCACACTGATTCAAGGTACAATTGCGCTCCTTACGTCTCTGATCCCAACAGGATACTACGCACTTGATTCCCTTAGCTGATCTCATCCACAACCAAGAGTTGCTACGACCCAAATTCGAAGACTTTAATAAACAAATCTGTATCACACAGAAAGTTCTACGATAATAGATAAATCTGTCTCCCACATATAAACCTACAAGTTTGTTCCGTCTTTTGATAGAAATCAAGGTGAACATGAACCAATAGTCGTTAGACAAAAAGAATCGACTATCGTCATCAAAGCTATTTTCAAGATCGAAACGTCATCATGATATTCGTCACGGCTAAAGATGAAAATGGTTAAAGCAAAAGCTTACCAACACATATTTCGAGAAAAAGATAGGCGAGTAAACTCGGCTTGAAATAGCAAATGTGTATGTATGAAAACTATCATACTTATACGACTTTTGTCTCAAGAGTAGGAGATATAGTAGATAGATTTTTAAGTGACAGATGAGTTCAAGTCTCCACATACCTTTTGGTCGGATGAAGTTCCACTGGTTCCTTGAGTAGTTTTTCGTCTTCGTAAGATAATCGCCATGGAGTCTGGAGCTCAACTATACCTAACTATCCTAGACCGAGACTTAGTCATAAGTAAACTAGAAATCAAGACATATAGTTTTGATCACTAACATTGACAAACATGCTTGAGATACGCATGCGAGTTCGACCGAGCAATGCTCTAACAATCTCCCCCTTTGTCAATTTTAGTGACAAAACTATCAATACATATGAACTACAAAATAGATAAAACTTTGTAGCTTCTCGTCCACATACTTGATCTCCTTGGTGCTTCAACATTACTCGAAAAATTTGTCTTTTCCAAGTACTCCCATGATTCCATAGATGTTCAATTCAGCATTATAGTTGTTGAAATTCCGTAGACATAACAATGAGAAAACAAAAGCTCTCGATCATTGTTATACAGTGTCAGAGTATTATTACACATCATCAAAGTTCTTATATCACAACTTCGACAAAAATACTATGGTGATATGTATCACTCCCCCTTAGTTAATACTTTCGTCTCAACATGAAAACCACTCCCCCTTACATAATGACCCGTAAAACACGTAAATCATATGTATTTGTAGTGTGAACTACATATTAATTCTCCCTTTTTTTGTCAATAAAATTGGCAAACATACGAAAACGGGATCCTAATGAAATTTCCACTAAGACGCTTCAAGACCAAAGAAAACTGCATATCAACTTATTTAGATGCAATCATAAAGCTGAAGCTAAATGCATTCATCAAGGAGTTTATAAAGATACAAGATAACCCCTAAATAATTCCACAGCCGCACTCCCCACAAAGATATGGAAATTAAGCGCAAGTTCAAAAGAACTCTCCCCCATTTGATGTCATTCCCGGAAGAACAACAAGAGCGACCTTACTTTTACAAGAAAAAAAGGATTTTATTGGACACCAAAAACCATAATGAAATGATTTTCTATATCCAAAATTCTCAATTAAACTAACCACAAGTAAAACCATGATTAATTTAATCGGAATACACAATCAAATTAAACACAAAAGTGATCAATTTAATTTAACATGCTCGACATAAGAGAACTTACGGAGCTACGACTATGTTAACCATAAAGGAATGATCAACTCAATCATTTTATGCTCAACACAGGAAAACCTTATGGAGCATTGCAGTATACACATAAAATATGGATCAGGGAAAGATCAATACTGCGCCATATACAAAGATTCATTCTATTCTCATCAGTATTTTCATAACGACTTATAATAGACATAGTCTTTGTTAACAAAAGATTTTATCCTATCTTCTATCAAAATTTGACCTAATAGGCTTAACTTTTGTTTGTCAAAAGTTCATCGATCTTGTATCAATACTTGCATATCGACATATAAACGAGATAAATTTTGACATTGTATGGGACAATAACAGTTCACGGACGCAAACACACATATCCCATAACATATTGCAATATATAAAACCATAAAGATTAATACTGCAATCATCATCTTCCAAATAAACTTTAGAATTTAAATAAATAAATCTAAAAACATTGCAAGATGAAATGCTGGACATAGCTATGTGTACTCACAATAATGGTTATTACAAACCCTAGTTATCCTTCTTAAACAAAAAAAAGAATAAAATTCTTTTAAGAAGTTTTACTAGATAAATAACTCAGTTTTCTTTGATTATTTCATAACTTTGAAAAGGTTCATCAAAATAGGAGTCACTGATATCCTTGATTTTCTTGACCGTAGAGAGGCCATGTTCATGAGTTAGAACATTAGTTTTTCGGTCAACGATGCGAGAAAGATGCCTGGCTTTGACACAATCAAGGATGACCTTCTTCTGGTTCCTGATCAAGATGTTTTGATTTTCAAGGATTTTTGCTTGTCCATCAATGAGTTGGTTTATCTGCAATTGAAGGTTAGCAAGCTCGTTCTTAACCTCAGTCTGAGCGAAGATTAAATCCTTGACAGATTCTCCTATCCAAGAGTTATACTCTTTTCTTTCAAGCATCTTTTTCAGAATCAGATCTTGAGCTGAATCACATCCTTTGAAGTCTTCTTCCATCTCAATGTTTACTTCTCTTTGAGGTTCAACAGAGGTTCCCATAGATATCTTTTTCTGGGAACAGGGTAAACACATACATGGTATATATATATGTTGTCAATCAAGGAAGACACTCTTGATAGAAACCCTAGATTTCCTTATAGAAGACTTGGACGTTCGTGGACCTGGAGAATATATCAGAAACAAGAAGGACCCAAAAGGAAATACAAACCGTTTCTCAAATGTCTCTTTTAAACAAGGCTCAATATTTGAAAAGTTAGATAGAGCAATAGAGATACATTAGATACATAGAAAGTAGCAGAATAACTCAACTTGTAAAACAGACATCAACAGAATGGATGATAATCGTCCTCAAGACTTGAACATCTCATAAACAGACATCCTTGTGACTCTCAAGTTAGACACAAGGATTGAATACCTATAATTAGGTAACATGATGAGACATAATCTCACCATGAGTGTTTGGAGATATAGGGATATCATCAGTCAGTCTGTTTTTGTACTCCTTCTCTCTCTTTGACTATTTTTAACTTCATAGAAGTTTCTTACAGTCCTTTGAGAGAATCCATTAAATGGAACCTTTTGATGACTAAGTCTAGGACCTCTAGAAATTGGTTCTAGAAGATTAACCGAGATAGGTCTCCACCTTCTAAACTTAGATCTATCAGTTTTATTCTCATAGACACTGGGAAGCTATGTTTTTGTGATGTAGTTTGCACCATGAATAAAAACACGACTCCGGTAAAGATTTTGAAAAGAGTGATCTTTAAAAATCTTTTTATGAGAATTCTGGTTTTCTGTGGGAGTGAGATCCATTGTTGATGCCGCCAGATGATTAACTCGGTTGACGGTAAATATAAGAAGATTTTGAAGATCGGAGATCTGTTTCTTCCTAGCAAAACAATGCTTAGCACTATGATTCCTTTTCCCACAGAAGGAACAATTTCGTGGAAGAGAATTGTTGAAGGATATCTGATTCAAACCCGTGGTCCGTTTGGAAGTTTGCCATTTATATTTCGCAGGGACTTCCTTCGGTGAGTTTTTCTTCATGTCAGGTAACTCAGCATGTGACACAAAAGAATTTCTCATTACAGTGTTTTCCTTATTTAAGGAAACAGACTGTTTTTGGGCTAGGTGAAGAGATGCAACAATATTCTCTGTTTCAACACGAAGATTCTTCAAATCAGAAAAGTGTCTCAATCAAACGTTTTCTCTAATTGTTCCCTCTTTAACAATATTCTCAAGAATACTAATTTTTTGTTGTTGTAATATGTTTTCTTGAGTGAGTCTTTTAATATTGTTACAGAAGGATTCAATGATTTTATAGAGTTCACGTTCTCGACTAAGAGACTTCTCAAATTCATCCAAGAGTTGAGCATGATTGTGTAAGTCAATCGTCTCAGCTGGATTTTCTTTTGTTCTGGTGATATTCGTCTCTTCTTCTGACATCATGTCAATTATATTGTTTCTTTCTCTGGATTCGGAAGAATCATCTAAGGAGTTATCCTTTGCGGAAAAACCAAGACACTTGACATAGTCAAAAGTATGGGAAGGCATAAACTATGCGTATATATGAGATAATACTTTGTCCACAGAATCAGATTGCTACAAACACAGACTTGTAAGGTCTTTTAAACGTGTTTGCCTTCTCTGATACCAATTGAAAAAGCGTGGGTCCAACAACCACACCCAATATTTCGATTAGAAATCTGTATGGACTAACTCCAATATACTTTCTAGAGAATCAACTAAACAGTCAGACTCAATCTAGAGAAAAGTATATCAAGGAGTTAATATCTCTCTCACTTGATTTGATCTTTACTCACGCAAATAAGAATTTGCGAGTCTTTATCAAATACAAGGATAATAAACTTGGATGGTACCAAAGACCAATATCCAAGGATCAATCAATTTTCAATCAACAACCAAAGGTTGGATTTCACAATTGATCGATACAACGCACAACCTGTGATATTTCAATTATATAACAAAATAAAATGCGGAATATAAATAACACAGACACCAGAAATTTTGTTAACGAGGAAACCGCAAATGCAGGAAAAACCCCGGGACCTAGTCCAGATTGAACACCACAATGTATTAAGCCGCTACAGACATTAGTCTACTACAAACTAACTTCGATCTGGACTGTAGTTGAACCCTAATCAGTATTACACTGATTCAAGGTACAGTTGCGCTCCTTACGTCTCTGATCCCAGCAGAATACTACACACTTGATTCCCTTAGCTGATCTCACCCACAACCAAGAGTTGCTACGACCCAAAGTCAAAGACTTTAATAAAAAAATCTGTATCACACAGAAAAGTCTACGATAATAGATAAATTTGTCTCCCACAGATAAACCTACAAGTTTGTTCCGTCTTTTGATAGAAATCAAGGTGAACAAGAACCAATTGATAAACCGGACTTATATTCCCGAAGAACATCCTAGTATTATCAATCACCTCACAATAATCTAAATCCTATGGTAGCGAAACTAGATATTGCGGAATCACAAACGATGAGACGAAGATGTTTGTGATTTCTTTTTATCTTGCCCTATCGGAGATATAATCTCAAGCCAATCTTACAATTGAACTCGTACGATAGAAAATGGCAAGATCAGATCACTCAACTACAAGAGAAGTAGTTTCGTCTGGCTTCACAAGCCCAATGAAGTCTTTAAGTCGTTAACCAACAGGGTCTCGAGAAGAAACCTACGGTTAAAGGAGAATCGACTCTAGCAAACCAACTAGTATCACACAAGAGGTGTGGGGATTAGTTTTTCCAGTTGCTAGATGTCTCCCTTATATAGTTTTCAAATCAGGGTTTGCAATCTAAGTTATCTTGGTAACAAAGCATTCAATATTCACTGTTAGATGAAAAACCTGACTTATCCAAGCTAATATCTTTCAACCGTTAGATCGAAATTTAGCTTGTCTCATACACAAATGAAATGTATTCATTTAGGTTTGAGTAACCGTACCTAAACGTGTACATTGGGTTGGTTCACAAATAGTTAACCAATGGTTAGCCATATGAGCACTTTCATATTAACCGTATTCATATTTCTCATAACTAGTTCAAATGACTCATAAAAACTAGTTCAAGAGTTGTTCAATTGCTTGGATCTTTATACATAGACACAATTGAAAAAAAAATCAGTTTGATTCACTTGAATCGATTCATGAACAATACAGTCACGGTTTGCAAAGATTACATTCCATATTGATTTATTGTTTAAGTTCATTAACTTCCGATTTGAGAAATATAACCATCTTAGGTACGCGTACGGGTACGTGTACCATAGCTACCGGACTTGAGTTTGGAAACTCAACAAAAATTTTCGGTTTGAAAACTTCTGTGGGTACGCGTACGGGTACGCATACCTAAGGTGACTGGTTTTCAGTTTGCAAACTTCACAAACTAAAACAAAAAAATTCGGTATGAAAACTTCCGCCAGTACGCGTACGGGTATCCGTACCTAACTTGTCTCCTTCACCAATACCGCATGCACACATATGCACGCACTTGGTTTCCGGCACATGGATTTATACACTAATTTGCGAACACACTATATATGCTTATATTCATAGTTGGTTACGTAATCTCAACTCCACATTTCAATCATTGAAACATTCTTCTATAATGTTATAATAGTCGTTAGACAAAAAGAATTGACTATCGTCATCAAAGATATTTTCAAGATTGAAACGTTATCATGACTTTCGTCATGGGTAAAGATGAAAATGGTTAAATCAAAATCTTACCAACACATATTTTGAGAAAAAGATAGGCGAGTAAACTCAGCTCGAAATAGCAAATGTGTATGTATGAAAACTATCATACTTATACGACTTTTGTCTCAAGAGTAGGAGATAGAGTAGATAGATTTTTAAGTGACAGATGAGTTCAAGTCTTCACATACCTTTTGGTCGGATGAAGTTCCACGGGTTCCTTGAGTAGTTCTTCGTCTTCACAAGATAATCGCCATGGAGTCTGGAGCTCAACTATACCTAACTATCCTAGACCGAGACTTAGTCATAAGTAAATTAAAAATCAAGAAATATAGTTTTGATCACTAACATTGACAAACATGCTTGAGATAGCAACGCATGCGAGTTCGACCGAGCAATTCTTTAACAAAATCTGATTGCACCTAGTTTGTTTATGCTTGAGAATCTTCTCTTCTGATATAAGATTCCCTCAAACTAGTTCAGAGTTTCGACAGGGATCTTTAGATTGTTGTCAGTTCTAAAGACGATCTTATGATAATCAATTGTTAACAGAATCCGTTCTGTGCGTGATTGATCACAAGAGATTCAAGTGATTTTGTGCAGGTTTTTATTGAAGATTTAAGAAGATTTGAAGACAAAGAAGATATTGAAGATCTGACTTGGGTTTATAATCTTTGGTGGTGCACAATACTTGTTTCGGTAAAAGAGGATCCAATTAATAATCGGTTTATCCTTGTGATAGATTGGATTGATTAATTGAGTAGATCGGCATCAACACAATTATTTGGATTAATAGTGTTGTTGGTTTAATCTTAAACGATTACTTCGGTAATTGAACATAAGATAGATCTAAGGACCTGAGGAAGGAGTTTATATTAAGATAAACGGAAGAGCCTTTGTCCGACTCATATCACTTGGTTGAGGAGAGTCGATACCAAACAGATTTGTTGTTCCTTTACTGTTTGGAATACGAACCAAAGGAATTGCTCCAAGTACGTGACTTATTTATAAGTTGGAGGCGTGGGAATACAGACGGAACTAGGTGAACTATAGGTTTAGTTTCTTGGTCTCAACTATAGGAAGTTAGGTGTAATTTTTTGTAGCGGCTTAATCCTGAGAGTATTCAATCCTGGACTAGGTCCCGGGGTTTTTCTGCATTTGCGGTTTCCTCATTAACAAAATCTTGCCGTGTCATTTACTTTATATTTCCGCATTATAATTGTTTTATTATAATTAAAGTAAATTACACAAACGTTAATTCATATATACTTGATAAGTGAATCCTATTGTGTTTGGTTAAGTCCGAACTTTTTTTATCAAGTAACATACTTCGTTGTTGTATTGTCTCGATCTCGTATCCATAGACGATCACACGAAGTGTGAACCGATTAGTTGTATTGTCTCGACTATGTACATAGACAATCACTTTCGTAGAAAGGACTTATAGGTAGGAAAAGTTTTAGCTTGAGGTATATTTGGGTACCCTCACCTTTTCAATTGGTATCAGAGCAGGCAAACACGAAAAGATCTAACAATTTGTGTTTGGTGCAATCCAACCTATAAGAATTGAATCTAATGTCTGATTCAGTTAACGTTATGCAAGAGTATGAATACTCAAAAGTTGAAGATGTTACTACTTCGTTGACTCATGATCCAGGAGTTACGAAAACATATATATCTATCTCTGATGAAAGAGAAGATGTTGATAAAGAGTTGGTAAAACTCCTAAAGCTTATACAATCTCTGTCTTCTAAAGTACTCATTTTAAAGACAGAGTCAAATCTTCTTAAATAGGAGATCAAAGAAAAAGACATTTGTTGATGGTGGATTTTTGTTCATGGCTAAAATTGTAAAAGACAAATTTAATACGCTGACATCCTGCAGAGGATAAAGTTATTTGATATGTGATGAGTACCTCTTCGCTTTATTAATTCACCTAGAATGGAGCATGTGGCAACAATCCCAAATATTCTGTGAATTAAATACACAAAATTCATCCAGGATGGAGCATGTAGCAACAATCCCAAATACCCTGTGAATTTTTAGCATTGTTTATAATGCATGATTTGCCTAGTATTTCATGTGTTGTTCCCGCAGAACTCCCATTATTGGTGCGGCATGACGACTGAGCGTTGTTCTTAACAGAGTAACACGAATCTCCAAGTGTCAATGATGAGGCATGCACGAAATACCCAAACATGCTATATCTCTCGGTGTGTTATATTAGCCCGATTGAGCATATTTAATTTCCTAAGGGAAATCTGGACTGTCCATATCAGTCTCAGAAACGATCACGGCCACGCAGGTTGACCGCATGATTTAACTAGCCTAGACGAACCCTAACAGGAGCAGCCTATCACCGTGACGACCACCAGCGGGCATGTTTCTGCCCTAGCCGGTCGAACATCACACTCCTCTTCTCAGCGCGCCAAAACGCCAACCCAAAATAGGGTGTCCACGCTGCTTTGGAAGAAGCTCGAATGAGCAAGACTGCTTAAGGCAGTCCCAAAGTGATCATGACCGTCCAACTTCACTAGCCTGATTGGACGGCTTAGATCCCACCATGAAAGATGGAGGAGGCGCTAGCACATTAGTGGGCCCACTCTATCCCTGCTCGATCGGTTTTCTCACGACAAAGCCATGGAGCAATGAACGTTTGCTCCAAACATGGCTGGCGTGATGCTTTTAAAAGGTCGCAGAAATTCCACTAGTGTCTTAAAACAATCACAACCATCCAACTTCGCCAGCATGTTTGGATGGCGTAGAATGCGCCTAAGACCATTGAAGAAGCGCACACACGTTCACTGTCGGCCCAATGTGGGCCTCACATGATCGACCTCTCCGAAGGAGAAGCCTAACCTGCAAAACCTGTTAGCCAAAACCATGCGTGCGTGACTGTTTTAAAACCCTAGTTAGGGTTTGCGGCATGTTACATGTGTCGTTAATCAATCATGAGCGTCCATCTTCGCCAGCTTGGATGAAGTGTGCAGGAATAGACTAAGGAAGTCCAGAGAGTATCAACGTGATCACTGTGGGCCCATCTATCTCTATGTCCGACCGACCAAGACAAGCCATGGTCGGATGCCTCGATTCGTATGCCTTGAAGGTGGCATGCCGCGCCCCTTTAAGAATCCTTTACGGCATAGGATTCCTGTCGAAATTTGATCTCGTCCACTCCTCTTACCGGTCAAATTGAGTGATCTTTACACCGGCAAGCCGTCTACATGCATTCCTGGTCGGTCCTGCCAAAAACGCCTCCCATGCTTGGTTTCGACCAAGCTGAAGAGTGATGCTTGCGCACCTCTTCAAAACCCTAAAACTTCATCAACGGTCGCAGATGAGTGTCATATATCATCTCGTCCGTCCAACTCTACCAGCTTGGTTAGGCAGCCCAGACTAGGATTTAAATGGCCAATAAGGTGTCGTGGTGATTACCATCTGTCACTCTACCACATCATGTGATCGGCCAAGGGAGGGCTTGCATGTGCAGCTTCCAAACTATCATTCGAAGATAGCTAAGCATGCATCTGTTTTAAGACGCTTAATCCGCGACTTACTCCGTTAATCCTTAAAACAACGATGCTTCGTACACATTGATTATATTCTATGTATTACATGCATAGAGTATACACGATATTTCATAAATATCGATTTCCTAAATAACTCAGTTATTTAACCTAGCATCGTATGCTACTCCCTGTAGGTCCCACGATCCACTCATTCGAGACATCAAGCATGTCACAAACTGGGGGATACTTACTGGGGTATTGGTATGGCGGTTTACATCGTGCAGCGTGTAACGCGCCCTTACAAGAACGTGTCAGGAAGACATGGACGGATAACGATGATGGGAGAAGTAGGCCAAGACGTGATCGTGCAATCACTCACACACGACCCCACTACTTCATCACTCCACTTCCTCCACTTCCTACGAGAGACGAGGTTTTGTGATTTATGACTTGTATAAATAGGTCCATCACCTATTTCCAAACACGAAGACAGACAAGCACAAAAAAACCAAGTGTTGTCATCCGTATCCAGAAAACACCAGAACTGATAGCTTATATTGTGCAAGCCAGTTCAACTTTCTGATACAAGTCATAAACAGCCAACACCTCTGAAATCTCAACACCTTCTTCGCTTCCCTCCCTAAGATCAACCCCATCTCCTTCACTTTGTGACCGAAGCAAGTCTGGAACGACCATTTATTGGTTTAGGCCAGAATTGTATAGATTGATCTCTCGAATCAGAAAGCACTCCCGTGCAGTGCATTTGTTTAAGGTTTAGATTCGTTTCTCATCCACACACCCAAATTTACCAAAAACCGCAGAAACAGTTTTCACCCATAAACAATTGGCGACCACAGTGGGAGATTAATCTCTCGGTTGTGAAGTCAATTTCTTCAATACCCAATCTCATTTGGTTGATTTTAAAATGGTTGGTCTTAGGACTGCCCGAACAACTTCAAATCCTGGTCGAAGTTCCTCCAATGGTGATACCCCCCTTCCTAACGGTATATCAGATGGTATAGCCGGAAGAATCCCAACATTGATCGAGTTAGCACGAGTGCATGAGGTTTACACGAAGAACATGGACCTGATCAAAGAAACGATAAACGACATACTCGATCTCCTCATCAAGATGACATCAGAGATGAGCGGCCCTATCGTGGAGACTTCTACACCGGGGACTGATCCTCCTCAAATCAACAGTTTCACTATGAACCGGAGGCCAGTGGACCAGGAAGCAGCTTCTCTAGTGGAAAGTTTGTGCGAACTTTTACACCTCTCGAAGAATCAGCGGACGGAGACGTTTGCCGCAATTAACCAGATAGCCCTGGACGTGCATTTAACTCCTTCGCGTCCAAAAATCTCAAACACATCAGAGATATTTGTGAATAATGTTACATTTACGGAGGAAGACATGATGGCGGAAGAGGGTCACAACCGGGCCTTACACGTTACTGCGCGCATCAAGGATTCAGAGTTCAAACGGGCCCTCATCGACACAGGAGCATCTTCGAATGTTATTACTCTCAAGACGCTCAGGACGGCTAAGGTCCGCCCAAGCAAGATCGTACGGCGGCCTACCACGATGACAAACTTTGAAGGAAACCAAACCAACACATACGGGTATGTCAATCTGAATTTATCTTGTAGGACCCGTTCAGTCAAAGGTGAAATTCAAAGTCATAGAGAAGGAGTCGGACTACCATATGATACTAGAAAGACTGTGGCTTCATGACAATAGGATTGTCCCTTCAACGTATCACCAATGCCTGAAGACTATGCTGAATAAAGAAGTCGTTCGTATTCCTGCATCGTTGTCTCCTTACGCGCCAATATGTGGAATGGAGTTATTTGAACCAAGAGAAGCTCTGTGAGAAGAATCATACAAGGTTCATTGCATCCCACTCCCTACGTGGGTGTCAATCCAGGAGGAAGACCGACTTGCATTGAAGGCTAAGCCTTACGATGCATCTTCGCTAACAAGGCATTCTTCTTCATCCAGTGAAGCAATGATCCCCGTTCACACTAAGAGGGAGCGAACTTTTGTGGCAAGCCGTGATCAGAAAGGAAAAACTGTGCACCGACGTCGCTGTTAGCAATTAGCATGGGAGACTGATGCCCAGTCTCTCCGCCCAATGGAGTGCTACAAAAATGACAAGCCACAGGAAGAGGTGTTGGATGCTCCACGACAGCTGCAGGACGGCACCAATTCCACGACTGATGAGCTCGAAGTCGTTAATATTGGGAATAAAGAATCTCCCAGGCCTATCTCTATCAGCTCAACTTTGTCCACGGATGAGCGCACGAAGCTCTTGCAACTTCTCAAAGAATACCAAGACATATTCGCTTGGACGTATGACGAAATGCTCGGTTTAGATGAAAAATTGGTTACCCATCATCTACATGTCATACACGGATCCAAGCCGATCAAGCAGTCTCCGAGGCAATTCAGGCACGAGGTGGAAGATCAAATCAAGACCGAGATTCAGAAGTTGTTAGTTTCTGGCTTCATCAAACCCATCCATCATCCGACTTGGCTGGCTAATGTGGTTCCAGTGAAAAATAAAAACGGACAGATCCGGTGCTGCGTGGATTTCAGAGACCTGAACAAGTGCTGCCCCAAGGACGATTTTCCTCTACCTAACATCGATATGTTAGTAGATGCCACCAGTGGACATGGCATGTTCTCCTTCATGGATGGATATAACTGTGACTACTCGTTTTCCCGTAGCCTACGTGATGTGTACAGCTCAAAGGATCTGATACTAAAGAGTATCGATACCTCTGTTGAACTGATTAAGCTAAGCAATAAATGGTATCTAAGATCACAATAATAACAAAGAACATAAGAGTAATGTAAAAGCCTCTAAGTTATCATGAGACACAAGATGTAACGTGGTTCGACATTTGTCTACGTCCACGGGGTAATGAGTGATAGAATTGTATTAAGTATGTGGTGGTTACAAAGATCTTAAATGCTTCCCAAAGTAATAGAGAGAACTCAAGTTGAAGTAACTACTTAAGTTCTAAACATTAAAGAGGTATAAGCTTAAGACTAGATCTTCTCTCCTAGATATTGAATGTCCTTAATTTGTTGGTGAAGCTTGGTATTTATAGCCCCTTCTGCTCCTGGTATATCTTTGTTGCCTCTGGGTCCACCATCTGCTGATATACCTTCCGTACCAGTGGTACCTTCGTCCACCGCATGCTTCTCCAGTTGTATCTCGCCACCTCAGCTGACCCACGTTCCTTTGGGAACTACCCAGCCTCAGTGCGCGTTGTACATTCGTTCACCGCTTGCTTCCGCCAATCGGGTTCTGACATGCTTCCTCTCTTCACGTTCTTTGACTCATGTGTATAGATAAGAAACAGAGCATTTAATGTTGATTGGATGCGTCATCTACCTATGTCCCTTTGCCAGATGACCCTATGTAGACTAGATTTTTTCTTCCTTTATCTTGACCGTTCACTTCCTTTCTCTTGGGATGATATAAAGCAGATTTGCGGAGGTATCCCTTGCTACTCAGGCTCCTCTGTCTAGCGAAGGCTATACAGTTTTAGACACGTATGCGGCCACTAAGATCATGACACGTGCTCTGCAAAATATTGGTATTCACAGTTTTCCCCTTTTATTTCATCTTCTGTCGTTTGGTAGAAGTGGAAGGAAACTTCCGTTACGCCGCAAATTTTGCACGTACCGATTGGGTGGCCCTGCATGTCCTTTCATGCAATAACTTCCCCTTGAATTTCGGGACATCCAAAAAATTTTGGATTTTCCAGCCGCCTATAAGAGGAGAACAAAGAGAAGGGAATTTCATTAATTCCCTTTCCTTCTTTTCTTCCGAACTATCGCTCTCCATCACTTTCGTGGAGATGTTCTTCTGCTGTTAACTGCTCTTCCTCCTATTTTCTTCTTCGATTCTCCTCGTACGTTGGCTTCACTGTGTCGATCGTACAAGTAAGTGATACTCACTTTCGATCATGATTTTCTTCTTGTAGTTACTGTTATACTTGCATGTGACAATTTTCGCTCGTTCTTAACTGCTTGTGATGATTGGGAACTTGGGTTTTGTTCCAATTTGGCTTTTGATGTTAATTTTTCCATGATTGTTTCTTCGCCTGCCAGTTTGGTCGTGTGATCAAAGATTTTCGCTTTTGCGTCATGATATGTTCAAACAGGTCTTTTTGGTTGGTTTATAAAACCCATACCCAAAATTTCCCGTTTCTGCCCCTTTGTTTGCCTTTTGAAGGTACTGTAATTTTTCTGCCGCCATTGTTGATGATGAAGTTTTTCCTGATAGTGTTAGGTATAATGAGGCTTCCGAAGAAACCTACGCGTGAAGGGCCGAGGGTGTCTTCGTCGACTGATCCTCCTTCGCGGATGGATCATCCTGATGCTACTCCATCCCCTCCTCCTGAGGATACTGACGTGCCTGCGATTGCTGATATATCTACGGTTGCTGAGGAGGCCGCAGAGTCTGGTGATGAAGAGTTTGATGTTGAAGATCTTCCTCCTCCTCCTCCTCATTATGAGCTGCAGAGGCTTCAACTACGTGACAAAGATGGCTACGGTCACTTGTCCCTTGCTGAGATTGCAAAGAACTTTCGTCTTCACAAGTTTGAGATCTTTTTTGTTAACGGCCCGGATGTCCTCACCGAGTCTCTCATTCGAGATTTTCCTTACGATGAGAACAACCTTTTGATTAGTGTTGGTCAGCTGACCGCTGGTATGTTTCTTCCTCTTTATAGTAGATTTGATTCTTTCTATTATGATGTCTTATCCACTAGGGATGACCCGGCGAACAAGACTCAAGTTCGAGGAATCTATCAGTATACTAGTAATTACTGGCGTGCCCTTCGTGAATTCTGGTACCGTAGTAGGGGCAAGACCACCTTGGAGTCTTATGTTCTCTTTGCTGAGGGGAGATCTAAGCGAGAAGACTATACTCCCGCCAACTTCAATGCCACCTATGCTGATGTTATTCAAAAGACTAACCTTCTTCCTTGGAGCATTGGCCCTCGTCGCATCCATGTTACTGCTAGGAAGATTAGGGAAGGTAACAGCCTTCGTTTGCTGGAGGAAATTGACAAGACCAGTTTGACTACGATCCCATACTCCGCTAGGCTGTCTCTGCCAAAGTCTGACCGTGTTCGTCTTGATCATGATGACCGCTGGGCTCGTACTCCCCTTCGTGTGGTTGGTCCTTGGGCCTATGGTTTTACCACTGCGGACCCTTCGGTTCCTCGCTCAGCTTGTTCTCTACCTGAGAAGTATGATGGTTATCAGCCTTGGGTTTTCAAACCTGCTGCTTCTCACGAGGTATCCTTGTTGTAGCGCCTTTTTCCTGCTTAGATAGCTTCGTCTGCTATGGTATCTTTGCTAACTTTAGCGTCTTTATTTAGATGGCTTCCAGTATGCCCCTGCTTCTTCTGCTGGGACTGCTCAAGGCTCTGCTGGTAATTCCGTGGCCACCAGGACTAGGAAGAGAAAGGCTTCGTCTGGTACACCTGCGGAGGTAAGGATCATACCTTTGTGTTTATATATTCCTTAGTACCTTGCCTCTGATTCTTAGCTGTCGCATGTGTTTCTTTGCAGTCTTCTCAGAGGAAGGGAAATATGAAGATCGTGGTTGATCTTGATGCCTCAGATGATGACCCTAAGGCCGCCGTTGAGGAACCTGTTGACGAAGAGTTTTACGTTGAAAGCATATTCTCAAATACCAATGTATGATTTTGAATTGCAAACTCTAGAAAGCCTACACTAAATTATGTGAATTAGCTTAACCTAAATATGATTATCTAACTGATATATCAAATCAAAAAGTTACGACCTTGTTTTTTGTTTATAATTTAGTGAGTCTTATATTTTAATCATCTGATAATCCAGTTAAGCCCAATGAAAACTGGAAGATCCAATCAATGGGTTATACTTAAAACATATAAACATAAGAAGAAAGATAATGATAAATGTGGGTTTTGGTTACCCACGTAAAGCAGGTTTAACATATTAGAAATCTTAAGGGAGGGTTTCACTTAACACAATTGTGGGTTGTATCTAATCACTGCCATTGGAAATGTTATTATGTTCCAAAAGAAAGTAACAAGGTGGTGGATGTTCTTTTTAACAATCATGTTATAGGGGCGGCATGTCCATTAGAGGGCGGCAAGTGTGATAGAAATGTCCCTCTAATTGGTTAAGAGGTGTCCTATAGGGGGTGTAAATTGACTAGATTACCCTTTTCACCTTAAATGAACTAATTTACCCTTGCCTTTTTGGTTGAAAAGACTTAATTGTCCTTCCCCATTTTTAACCCAATTGAATCAGAAAAATCAAAATAGTTACAAAACTGTTTCTCTTCTCTTCCCTTTCTCCTCCTCCATACAAACTGATTTTTCATCGTCCTCGATTAATCGGCGATTTGAAAAATTGATAATCGTTGATTGAAAACTATTTAGAGATGCCGAAGAAGAAGGTTGACGAAGATTGTAGCCGTTCTAATGAACCACATCCTCCATTAGGTCAAGAACATCAATTTGAAACTCCTCAACCGTCAAAATCAACTGGAATGACTTATTTGAGGTATGTTTCGAAAAAACCAGTTAGGGTTTAGTTTATTATGTTTGATTTAAGTTAGTTTTGTATCAAAAATTAGGGTTTTGTATCAAAATTGAAATTGAAAAATTTGTGTTGCATGTGAGTTACGGTTGGTAATAACTCTAATTCCAACCGTAACTAGAGATTTGGTTGATGCTACGGTTCGTTGTAACTGAAATACCAACCGTAAGTTCTTCAATTTGAGACAAATTATCAGTTACGTTTTTTTTTTCCAACCGTAAGTCGTATCGACACTTAAATTACCAACCGTAGAAAGTCCTGGATGTTTTGACGTAGTTTTACGGTTTGTAACTCCAACTTTATTATTAACCGTAGAACATCCTTTAAGTTAGTAATATACCCAGAAATAACTTACGGTTGAAAAATTAAGTCCAAAAACCAACCGTACGGTAGTTACGGTTGATCTCGATTCATTGGTTACCAACCGTGACTAGTTACGGCTGCTATATGTTGTCATATTTCAAACCGTAAATATGCATGCTCACCAATTTTTTTGGTTATTTGTTTTCTATATTGTTTGTTATACCCTTAGTAAATCAATCAATTGTAATTCTTGTGTAGGAATCCTGATAGGGTGAAGAAAAAGAGAGGAAATGACTTAACCCCCATTGATGGAGAAAAAGAGAGGAAATGACTTGACCCCGATAGAGGTATCCACAAGAATGATAAGAAGAAGAATAAGTTTGAAATTAAGTTGAGAGGAAAACCTGTGGCTGAATCTGGAGTTGAGTTAGAAGGAGTGGAACATAATGATCAAGAAGAGGTCGGAGTCGAAACTAACCGTGAAGGCAACGAAAATGAAATTGTAGAGGAAGAAACTAATTATGATGAAGATGAAGAAGAATCTAAAGAAATCGATGATGATGGAGAGGAGGAAGAAGAATCAAATGATGAAGAGGAGGAAGAGGAAGCAAATGATGAAGAGGAGGAAGATGAAGAAAATGATGAAGAAAATGAAGAGGGAGAAAATGATGAAGAGGGAGAAAATACCAAGGGAAAAGAGGTAGTTGTAGTTGCACCTCCAAGGCAAAAGAAATAAAAGAAGTCGGGAAAGGAGCCCGCACCCAAAGGGATGCATATTCCTAAAGGCAAAGAATTGTTGTTTCCACCGAAGAAGAATAAAAGACCTTGGGGCGAGGCCCCATATAAGTCTTCAATCTTATTTGGTTATACTGGTTCCTGGTCCGCAAAAGTCTGTCAGACAAGGGTATGTTTTTTGTTATTTTTCTTAAAACATTCATTATTTTGATACATTTTGTTTGTTTATTTCAGTTCACCATAATATGCTTATATTTTTGTATATTTGTTTTCTTAGGACCACGCAAGATGCATAAAATTGTTGAAGCGTCAAAGGGCTAAACATTGGCCATTAAGTCAAGAATGTGCTTCGGTTCGCAATCTAGTGGCTAGTACAAGACTAGGGCCTGGAATTCTTCTTTGCCTATCGGAGTATGATAGTGTTGTGGTCTCTGCCTCCAGGGAACGATATTGGCTTGAAACCGATACGTTTCATCTTCCATTTGGAGAGATGACAATAACACCGGACGATGTGAAGCAAAATACTGACCTTGAAGTTGAAGGACAATCTGTGTTTGAAGGTTTCGACAACAACATGTCTTGGACTGACCTTTACATCCTTGTTCAAGAAACACTTGGGTGGGAGAAAGATGAAACTGAGATGGAGTTTCAGTTGGCTGGTGGTTATGACCCTGCTGAACCACATAAACCAAAAATCATCAAAAACCTATTGTTGAAGAATCTGAAGACCAAGTTTTAAGGAATAACAACAAAGGAAAGGGAAGGTGAGGTGATGGATGAAACAAGAGTTAGGCATACAGCCACAGCGTATTTGTTGTATTCTCTTGGGACCGTATTCTTTCCCGATAACTCGGGAAATAAGGTGAATGTTCATTAACTACAACTGTTGAAGAATTTGGACAACATCAAAAACTATTCGTGGGCCACTGCAACCCTTGCATATTTACTTGACAGCCTAAGAAAGGCCTTTAGGGTTGGAGCTACTGAAATTGTCGGGAATGTTGCGCTTCTGATGGTAAGTTTGGTTACATTTTTATTAGTTTGTTATATTTTTAGTCATGTGCCAATTGTTTATACTTAATTATTTTTGTAGGCACGGGTTTATGACCACTTTCCGAGCCTGAGACCTCCTACTGAATGGGAAGAACATGATTATGGCCCTACGGGAAAGAAATTCAAGTTCACTGGCAGACAACTAAGGAACAAAGAGGAGAATCTCATTAAAATGAGGGAGCAAATAGATGCTTTCAGTGATGAAGATGTTATCTTTGACCCTTATTTGAGGATTGAAAATGGAGTTGATGTTCGTAGGTTCACAGAGACCGCAGGCTACAACGGGCCATTGTATCATCCCACAGGTTACGTTATGACCAATCCTCGTCGAACTCTACGCCAAATTGGTCATATTCAACAAAGGGTTATCAAGGAAAACTTCAAATTATCCAAGCAAGGATCCGAGACAAAAGGGCCCACCATTGTACTCAACTATAGACCAACTCCAACGGTTGATGTTTGGAACAACCGCCATCAAGAAAGATACCAACTCACAGCGGGAGAGGCAATTCCTTATAACAATACGAAAGAAGCCGCTGCTGATTACATGGGTTGGTATTCTCATTTTGGTCATCCATATGTGATCAATAGTGATCCGGAGGCCTGGCCATATATTCAAGAGGCTATATCTCAAAGGAAGGCGGTCAACGAGACTAAAGAGAAAAAAGGTCTATTTGGTTTGACTTGGAAGAAGCTATATTTCATGTCGGTACGTATTTTTGTTATCCTCATGACTTTGGATTTTAAGATTAATGATTATTATGAAATAATCTCTTAACACTCTTTTTGATATGTGAATAGAAAGAACGATGACAAGCTTTGGCAAATAGCATGACTTAATGCATCCGTCGTAATGGTGTGATTAAAGCTCCTCAACAAAAGATCTTGCAAGAGCAAATAAGGAACATGCATAATCCAAACATGGAAGAATTGTATGAGGGGTTGGTCACGGAAGAAAGAGGCTTAAAGAGGAGTAGAAACTCTCTTGGAGGTGCGAGTAGTAGCTGTCGTCAACCTTCATCTAGCAGCGAAGAGACAAATGATGAAGAGGAGGTGCACGGTGTGGGCACTATCCAAAGAGGTGGTCGTGGTCGCGGAAGTCGCGCTGGTCGTCGTGATGGTCCTAAAACTCGTGGTGGTGGTAGCACCAATAAAAGGGGTCGTGGTGGCCGCCATGCTTAGTTATGGATTTATCTTAGTTGTGTGTGGTTAGCTATGAATTTCGACTTATGGATATTATGACAAACTAATAGTTGTGTGTTAGTTATGGATATTAGCTTATGGAATTTAGCTTATGGATATTAGCTTATGGAGTTTAGCTTATGAACTTATTTGTGTTAGTTATGGATTTGAACTTATGGATATTGTCTATGAATTTGAAGTTATGGATAAGTTACGGTTCGTAACCAATTATCGAGACCAACCGTATCTTCAGTTACGGTTCGTAACTCTTTCACCTTAACCAACCGTAAAAAAACCCGTAACTTATAATTTTGGGATCTCACCAATTACGGTTCGTAAGTATTTATGTTACCAACCGTAATTCTGTATTTTTTCTTTTTGGCATAGTTACGGTTTGTAACCTATACGGGTAATCAACCATAACTCTGGAATTCAGTTTTCTTCAGAGTTACGGATTGTAAGTTCTAAATAGTTTCCAACCGCAACTCTGGAATTCAAAATTCTTCAGAGCTACGGTTCGTATATTGATTATAGTTGCCAGCCGTAACTTTACTTTCCCCACAAAAAATATAATTGTTTGCACTGACATGTCCTTGTGCAATTTGAAAATATAGCCGTTGAGACCATCAACAGCTTCATTTTCAAAAAATAGATCCGTTATTGAAGATTTTTTTTTTTGCTAAATATATATGCTTATCCTCCTTGCTAGAAGTTACACCTCCACATGAATCATCTCTTACCTTAAACTATATTATGGATCTAAACCCTGAATTCACTTTGGAAGAAGATTTATGTATTTGCCGCAACTTTGTTCTATGCTATCCAAAGAGAGGAGAAGAATGAATTCGATGTAGTTTTGTGAGTACAAGTTATTTGAGGACTCTTTTTGAAAACTTTTGTTCCGAAACAGGTAACCCGTATAACCGCGATGGAATTATGTTGTATGTTCGATATGGAACTATTCGGGATAGCGTTAAAGGATTTATGGCATTAGTTCGTATTATGGGTGAAATACGATTAAGGGGTGAAACTGACGCTGAAGTTTTAGAGAGCTCTATTCAAGAATGGAGACGATGGAAAAGGTCGAATTTTCAATACTTACCTCATTTCAACATCCTTAAAGACTTCTATCGCACTCATAGACCCGGATATTAGTATCCTTTTAAGTCGCATGAATGAATGAGTTGTAATGTCATTTATATTTGTAATGGTTTAATGGTTGTAGTGTTGGTTTAGTAATGAACATGGTTTAATGGTTTTAAATTACTTATAATTGCATTGTATTTGGTGTCAGAGTTAGTTACGGTTGGTAACTGTATTATTAAATTACTTATAATTGCTTTGTATTTGGTGTCAGAGTTAGTTACGGTTGGTAACTGTATTATCGAGACCAATCGTAAATGGCAATGGCAGTTAAAATTTGTTTCTGAAGATAGTTACGGTTGGTAATTGAATCTAGTTACCAACCGTAAATAACCCTGAAACCTTTCCTCCTTTTGATATTAACTCAATATACTTGGATTTGATATATATTAATTGAAGAAAATACTTCATTCATAATGTGGATCAAATAGATATGATATTGTCACTTTTAATCATATCACATTCGGTCATAACTATGAATTGCTTCGGCATAGACAACATTATGGCCTTCCATAATTCAATCCTTTTCTCAAATCGATTGCACCAAGTCTTGGGGAGTTCACCGTCACAACCAAATTCCCTCCACAATGATGGTAATGGGCTTCCTTCATGCAATCGGAGGCCGATGTAATGATTTCCTTCCACGTGCCCCATGAAAACTGCTTTTGTTATTGACAAATCTTCGTCAAACGGTATTCTTGTTGGTGCAAATGTATGACTCATGTCTCTGGAGATTAAATGAATGACGCAATTGAATGCGTTGGCGAGTAGTTGGCCACATATAGGCATGCACATCGAATATTGGCTTGTCAAACATATATTGTCGGTTAACCGCCTTTCCATTTCCACGAAGCTCTCATTTAGCACCTCATCGGTTTCGTCTCTTTCAACTCTCATCATCGGCTTATAGAAGTCGCGGTAACCACGTAGTTCCATTAAGCATTTTTGCCTTACATAAGTAACTTGGTCACAACCCCACCCTTTCGCGTCTTCAAAGGGTCAAAGTTGATCCACGAAGGCGTGGTAACCACAATTCCCATCACCATGAACATCCTCCGTAGCCTTGATATAACCACGAATATAGTCGGGGAAAAAACGAAGGTAATATTCATAGAGAATGTAATGGTTCCGTCTATATCGACTATTCTCGTCTCTAGGTGGTGGTTTAGGCGCTCCTTTTAGATGAATCGTCTCCTTGTCCTTCTCACCACTTGACGCAATTTTTTCAACCATCGGACTCTTTCCATTGTTCTTTGCTAATTGTTTAACACCAACTTTACCAACAAGTATTTTTATTGAACTATCTTGGGAGAAAACCTCGGGACCGACATAGGAATATTTACCTTTAACTCCATCATCTTTTTTTCCACTTTCTTTGCAACCATTTCCTTTAACAACAACTTTGATTCTTTCTTGTACTTTAGAGCGAAATACCGGACATTTTCCTTTAATATCAATTTTGCTTGTTGTGCTTTCTTGAGTAGGAAGCTCGATACATTTTTCACGTACATTTTGACGGCTTGGTTCTCCTTTATCCGCTTGACCTCTTTTCCGTTTGTTTCTACCTTGAACATCCTCTTCCATCTCATCCTATTCCATCTCATCCTCCGATTCATATTCATTTCTCAACCATTCATAACCCGAAGGATCTCTTTTCTTTGATTCTTCCGCCAATTCCCTTGCTTTTTTATTTCCTGCGTACCTCTTTTTTTTGGTAGGAGGCCTCCCCTTACTCTTCCCCTTTGGTGGTTCGTTGATATCATACCTAAATTATGGATATACGAAATCTCTCAAGTTACTCAACCATATTTTCCTTTGGCCTCGGCTTAGTGTAGCATATTTCTCGGCTAGAGATTTTCCAATCTCGGTATCGGCAAACGTTCCTTCAAATTCTTGATCAAAAATTGTTTCACAAGATGTTAATTGTTGCCAAAAGGGATCAACATCTTGAATCAGGATCACTTTGTCTTGGTATGTGTCTATAACATGCCGACATGGGAGTCCCAAACTTGTCATGTTTGGACAAACACACTCTTCTTCATAATCCCCCAATTCATAATGTTGTATCTCATACATTATCTTATCAATTTCCCGGTGCGAAACTTGATATGTAATTCCCCTTAGCCACTCATTGTCTAACCATTTGGTGTGTTGTTTGCTTCGGCTTTTTTCAAAAGACTTTGTAACTCTATCGTGATCACGGTGGAAATACGAATCCATGGCTTCGAATAACGTAACTAACCCACCATTACAACTATGAAGTTTCTTCTTCAACCGATTGTGAGATGACTCCACCGTACTTGTAGCTTGGTTGTCATAGTACCTATATTGGTTAGTGAACTCCGCTACAAACTTCTCTTTGTGCGGATCCAACCAATTATCCAACAAATACTTCACAATACTTGGATAACTTCTCTTCCAATGAGCCACTAACGTACGAGCTCTATCCTCATATTCATCCACGGTGATAGAATAGGTCAAGGCTCTCCACTCCATTTTGAAACTATCCCATTTTAGTTCCTCCAACTTGTCATCCTTCTTAAATTTCTCTTTGGCTTCCTCTTGTTTATGTAACAGTAGTTTCTTTATTCTATCCATTTCGCTTTTTTTGGTTGGACGGACAAGGCGCGTGCACTTAGTTTCAATACTTTCCCACAAGTGGAACGTGCAAAGAAGGTTATGAGCTTCCGGGAAAACCCTCCTTATTGCATTCAACAAAGCTTGTTCCTTGTCGGTAATAATCACCTTTGGAGTATATCCCTCTACGTAGAATAACTTCACTTGTTCTAGTGCCCACACATCGCTCTCTTCGAGCTCATCTTTCAAGAAGCAAAAACCAACACTAAAAGGAGCATTCGTAGAAGTTTGCCCGATAATGTTCAACAACGGCATCTCAAACTTGTTGGTTTTGTATGTGCAATCCATTAGAAGCACTTGATGAGAGCATCGTGCCAACTTCATAAACTCAGGATGAGCCAACAAAAGATGTCTTATTCGTCCTTTCTCATTTTCATCGTGGAAAACCGAGTAGTTATGCGACTCCCCCAAATGCCTTAATTGTTGTATTTCGTTCCTTTGTTCCCATTTCTTAGCCTTCAATTTTGTTCTTGCATTGTAGATGTTAGCCAAAGTAGAAGCATTTTGTGGGTTTCTTTCCTTTAAGTGAGCGAGGATATCAATGGGCTTCATACGAATTTGTGTCATTGGTATTCAGAGTATGAGTAATTTGGACATTTTCTTCCTTTTGTTTTACTAATATATTCTTGGATCATGACTGAGGATTGAGTATCCCAACCTTTCTTGTTCTTCATGGCACATTTATCTTTTACGCGAAATATTATTTCTTTATTGGCAGATAGACAATCTTTGCTTCTTCACTGAACTGTTTTCACATTCAGTTTTACATATAAGCATTTAGGGTGTAGATAACAATAAGACTCTACGATCTTCTCTTCTTCTTCGGTAAGGCGTCCAGCATAAGCATGTGATAGCAAACTGTCCGGTATAGGGTGGTTATGACTACCGCATACAACTTTCTCCAAAAACCACCTTTTTGCCGCGTTCCTTTTAAAATTGAAGCTTGAAGGGGCATCGGGTCTTCTTAGTGAAAGTAGTATTCTTCCTCTTTGCCTTTGCTACATGCACGGTACCCTTTTTTGCGTGACTTCTATGTTGTCCACTACACTCACAAGCCATTTGAAAGGCATTTTCACTAGTGGTACCATTACAAACTATGATACACATAATCAACTTGCCTCGTTCTCTAGCCCAGTGCTTTGCATCATCTTTCTCCTCCCATGTCTCCTTGGTTAAATAGTGAAAGCTAGAATCTTCGGTGAGAAGTTCATTTGCTAAAGGTTGTTCATCCATTAGGGGAGGTACTTCCACGATCTGGAAAACAATATACCCACATTAGTCTAAACGAGGCAACAAAACGAAAATATATATAAAGTTACGGTTTGTTACGACACAGGAAACACAAACCGTAACAGGGGTACGGTTGGTAACTACAATCATTCACGAACCATAACGCATCTACGGTTGGTAATGTTCTTCCAGTAACAAACCGTAAATAGGGTGAAATAAAAATGAAAACATACAGAGAAATGTACGGTTGATGAAAAACATAGACAACAAACCGTAACTCCTGTTACGGTTGGTCTCGATTCACATATTACCTACCGTAAAAGGTGCAGTAAATACTGCCATGCACATGATGAGTTACTGTTGGTAACTACTGAAGGACATAGCCAACCGTAATTCACTTACGGTTCGTATCGAAATTTTTATACCAACAGTAACTGGTATTACGATTGGGTTTTTACCCAAATTGAACCAGTTACGGTTGGTATTTGATACTTTTCGAACCGTAACTGTTAGTTACGGTTGGTAACTAGCTAAAAGCCAACCGTATGTTCTTCTGAAAAATTTTAAAGTTTCGATTTTTTTACGTACTTTAGATAATTTTGAGTGACAAAAAGCTAATGGGAACTAATTTAAAAGCATACTTGATCATTTTCAGGCTCTGGTTCTTCACTTTGTTGGCTAATTTCTTCAATAGGTTGAGATTGACCTTCACTTTGGGTTAAAACATCTCTACCATCTAAAAAATACTCCATATCAGGATCTCCATCAAGAGGTATGTAGTATTTGTTTTCTCTACCGTATAGAGATTCACCCATCTCAAATTTGCCACTGGAATCACTCATTTTGGTTGAGTGAATCAAAATCTAGGGTTTCACAAATATCACAAAAGTTTTTTTTTTCTTCTCCTCTAAACTTTT
The DNA here is from genome assembly GCF_003573695.1 of Papaver somniferum. NCBI lineage: Eukaryota > Viridiplantae > Streptophyta > Magnoliopsida > Ranunculales > Papaveraceae > Papaver > Papaver somniferum. The sequence goes on from NC_039364.1 coordinate 113,105,641, forward strand.
TTTTTTAACTCTAAAAATCTGATTTTAGAGTTATTATAAGTGAAAATTAATTATCAACACTAATCTTGATTATCATCACTAATCTTGATTATCAACAATAAGGGTTAATTGGTCATTTCCAGATTTTTTTGATAAGGGGCACTTGAATTACCATGTAATGACCCTTTTTTGTCTTATTAGCTTGTTGCCCCTCTAATAAAACTTGCCTCCCCTATAACAAGATTGCTTTTTAAGGTGGGTAGAACGCAAAAACTTACTACTAAAGAATGGACTGATAATCCACCTAATTGTATTCTCAACTTCTTCTGACATACATGAAGAAATGATTTAATCTTAATGAAATTTCTATTTGTATCAAGAGAAAAAAACAACAACGAAAAAACCTGTTCTTGTTCTTAGAATAGAACAAAAAAAAAAGAAAAAATATCATAGTAGCCCCTCAAAACGGGTTTTAGTTCAAGCCTTAAGACTCTTAACCAGTTGGGAAAATTAGGCGCAGGCCCAAAAAAATAATATTCTCATTGTCAGGTTCACAATTAATTTTAGGTATCGTGACACGCATAATTATTTATGTGACACCCATAATTATATGAAATTATTAAAAATGTCTGCATGACGGATTATGCATCAGGGATATAATTGGCAACGCAATTTGGATATAGCATATCTAAAAATCCGCGCCTTAAAATTTTACAAATTTTTATATCGTTGGAAATCTTTTTAAGAGAGCTACGCAACGAGTACAAACAAGAATATCAAACTTTTTTTTTTCACGAAAAAATCGGAGGTAATCATCATTTTAGGAAATTTTTTCGAAAACTTGATACATAACCATTATGCAGCCACCAAAAAAGATGCATAACACATTCTGCAGACGCATAACGAATTATGCAACCATTTTCTCCACTGCATAACAAATTATGCATTTGGATAACAAAGTTATGCATCTATAACAAATTATGTAACCATTGTTTTGGTTGATTTTAGTGCGTACATAAAAAAATTGATGCATAATGCAGTATGCATCCATATTAACGGATGCATATCAGGTTATGCATCTATTTTCTCGATGCATAAAAGATTGTGCAACAATTTCTCGATGCATAATGTGTTATGCATTCATATTTTCGGATGCATAACAGGTTATGCATCCATTTTCACGACTGCATAACATGTTATGTAGATATTATTGTAGGTGCATGACAAGTTATGCAGCCTTATTTTTTGTTGGTTTCAATACTAAGAAAAAAGTAGTTGCATAACGTGTTATGCAACCGTTTTCTGGACTGCATAACAAGTTATGCAAAAAAAAAAAAAAAAAATCGCAGAACGTGTTATGCAACCAATTTCGAGAATGCATAACAAGTTATGCAACAAATTTTGTAGATGCATAACCTGTTATGCATCACTATTCACACCTCCATTTTCTTTTAAATGCACGTCACATGCACAGCAAACCCATTTGCACTTCCATCTCCTTTGCCTTGCCACTGCAGCATCCTTTTAGCTCAATTTTCTTTTAAATGCATAACCCATTGAAACCAACATCAACACCACCATTCCTAACTCACTCCACTGATCCACAGAAACATACCATGCCTAGTGTTGCAAATAATAAGCTTTCTCCAACTTACTATCATAGTTCCATGAAAGAAAAAGGTTCCATTTGGCCAGCTCTGAGATCAGAAAAAGACATTCTCAAAAATATTTTACTATAATGTTGACAACAGAAGACTTTCTCGAGTTTAGGCAAGTGACAATTCCAGTACCCAACAAAGACAAGAGATTAAATTTCCAACAGGAACAACAAGAGAGCCTTGAACAATTTGATATAGGTGTCAACAAAAGAGAGACTTTTATAAAGATGACAACCAAAGGAAAATGAACAGTAAAAACAACTATCAATGTCGTTTTCCACTTATCTGCAAGCACCTGTTTACAGGCTGAAAACTAATAAATGCATGATGCTTGTTTAGTAGGTTGTCGTAAGTTATAGGCAAATCACCACCTAGTTGTCCACTACTTCTAGAATTGACAAACACAATCACTGGACATACTGGTATATGAGAAGCAATTTCTGTTTCTGAGTCACCTTCCCCTATATAAGTATGTAATCATGGATATAAAATTCCATCGAGAAATTCTCCGATTCCGATTTGCCTTCATCGATTTCAGCCATGACTAACTGCACGATTACATTGAAATAACCATAAATAATAAGCTATGATATTCATATACTGTATGCAACTAACTATTATCTTAAGCATCAAATAAACTCCCTTGGAGCGTCCACAGTGGTGCGAGTATAACCAAAGACCAAAGACTAAAAAAAAGACCAAATTTGGGTTTAGTCCGTCATGTGGCGTAGTGGGAAAAAAATATATTTGGTCGCGCGTTGATAAACATTACGCCTGGGATCAGGCGTTGGTAAAGATAACGCCCGAATGGGGCGTTGATAAAGATAACGTGCGAGTGGGGCGTTGGTATAGTATACGCTTCAGAAACAAAAAAAAAAAAAAAATGGGGCGGAGGTATAAAGCCCGCCTCATGCAAGTTTTATAAATTGTGAAAGTGGGGCGTTAAGTATATGAACGCCCCATTTCGCGCGTTGTCTTTACCAACGCCCCATCGGGCGTACATTATATCAACGCCCCGTTTCAGGCGTACATTATATCAACGCCCCTTGTGTAGCGGACATTATATCAACGCCCGATGAATGGCGGAGATTATATCAACGCCCGATGTGTAGCGGAGATTATATCAACGCCCGATTATATTTGGATTTGGTCTTGATCGCAGACCAAATTTGGTCTGGATTTTACTCTTTGATCAAATTTTGATCGATGGTCCGTCCCACTACGCCAGCCCACTCGACTGAAAATTTGGGTTTACTCGTCCATTGCAGTTGCTCTTAGAGAACCAATGACAAACATATAGTATTCATGCATTGAAACAGATAAAATTGCTTGGATCCAATTGAAAATGAAAGCTAAAAAATGTCCCACTCTCGTAATTGGATCCCACTTGCATTACAAAACATATCGACTTAAGAAAATTGACTTGCAATAAATGATAATAAGAATATGATCCTTCTAAATCAACTTTTTGATACCAGTGGATATCTACATAAGCACTCCCAATTCCGATATGTGCAAGGGAGAATCCGAATCGGAAGAATATGAGTATATTGAAGATGACAAAAAAATATGTGGATAATTCTTTATACCTGAATGAGACAAATCTGAAGAGAGTTTGTAACCTTCTTTCTTTCTTCCTGATCTTCTCGAATCAATTAAAATAAATAAAATAGATCCTCATATTAAACCCAAATGTATCAAATTTCGAAGCTATAACTCAAAATCACAACTAAAAAACAGAAAATTGATATCAAAATGTTACCTGATTGATGATTCTAGGTAACGATATTATGATTATAGGGTATGGAATAAAACAGAGAGAAAGAATATAAGAAGGATGTTAACGTTGTCGTCGTCGTCGTCCTAGAGTTTCCTTGTTTATATAAAAGTAAGTTCCTCTCTCTATGATAAAATCAGACCTCTAAATTCTTGCTTCTCTTCCTGAAGAGGAAACACACAACTTTACTTCCATTTGAAAAAAAAAACACAATTTCAGAAAATATGGGCCTCTCGTAAATTTGTTTAAGAAAAATGGGTGCGACTGTTAACTTTTCTGACGGTGGGTTTAAGGGTGGGAAAAATCTGAAAATGGGTGTGGTGGTAGTTTTCGCTAGTAGGAATTACTGTTTAGTCCAGTTTTTCATGACCCAGTTAATGGCTAGTCCACCCGTGAAAAACATTTACTTCTTAGTCCAAAAACATGTTTTTGGACTAGGTTATTTACTCTCGAGTCCAAAAACTTCGTGGAAATTATAAAGTGTATTTTCTAAATACCTAAAACACCCTTCCAGGTCTAATTAGTATCAACACATGTAAATGTTACTAGTAGTATGTTATTACATACTAGTAATATCAATACGATGATACTACATATTAATATCTACTATACTAGTAGTAACAAAAATATCTTACTAATTTGTTACTAGTAAATTAGGTAACTACTTTACTATACTAGTATGTATACTAGTATAGTATACTATACTAGTATGCTAGTATAGTAACTAGTATCCTAGTCTATAGTATACTTGTAACTAGTACTAGTAGTAACATGTAGTATCAATACATAACAATTTTTTGATATGTAATATCAATACATAACATACTATATATCAATATGTAGTATCAATAAATAACATACTACATATTGATATGTAGTATCAATACATAACATAACAGTATTGAACATAACATATTGATATGTAGTATCAATATATGTAGTATCAATATATAACATATTACTAGTTACTACTAGTATACTACATATTACTACTAGTATACTAGTTACTACACATTACTATTAGTATACTACATATTACTACTAGTATACTAGTTACTACATATTACTACTAGTATACTACATATTACATATGTTATTACTACATACTACATATTACTACTAGTATACTAGTTGCTACATATTACTATTAGTATACTACATACTACATATTACTACTAGTATACTAGTTCCTACATATTACTACTAGTATACTAGTTACTACTAATATACTACATATGTTATTACTACATATGACATAACATATGTATTAATATACATAATATTATATGTTAGGATTAGCAGAGTAATTTTACTCTTTTCAAAACTTTTTTGGACTAGCGAATAAATATGTTTTCTCGCTGGACTAGCCATTAATCCGGGTCGGATTTACTGGACTAAACAAGAAAGTTCTCTTTTCACTAACCAGTTCTCATCGTGAGTCGTGACAGGTAACCGGGCCCATCAGCCCGATCCAATTAAAAATCAGACATTGGCCTGTAACTCAACTACTCAAGAAGATTGCTCGAGTTGAGGTGAGAGAACAATCGTTTTCCCTCTCTCTCCCACCCTCCCCAGGGTAAAGTCCAAGACTTTCTTATTCCCTCTATTGTACAAACTATCTCCAACAATAATCCTAACAACCACTCACTCCCCCAGAAAATCCCCCTCACTCTAAAACTCACTGAATTAGGGTTTTTCATCCATAACCCATGATGGATATTACTTGTTATCATCAAATTAGGTGTACATCATCCCCAATTCGTTTCATTTCTCCTCCTCATCCATATAGGGTTTCATCAAAATCAATCTATATAAACAATCAAAGGAAAAGGAGAAATCTTTGTTTAGTTGCTTCTTCTTCTGATACTTTGATTGCTGGATCACATAAAGAAGAAGACAATGGGAAAACTATTAAGAAATCATCAACATCAATTGATGAATATGAAGATTTGAAATCTTGGATGCATAGTAAAGGTTTACCCCCTTGTAAAATTGTTCTTGATGAAAAAGATTGCAAGTTTCATACTCAGAAACACAGGCCTATCCATTATGTTGCTGCTAGTGAAGATCTTGAGGTAAATTCTTGTTTGCAAAACTAACAAGTGGCCGTGGGTGGCTGCTGACTTTACAACAAGAATTGTTTTTATACTCCAGAAATGGTTGTGTGTTATTCTAATGTGGTTTGGCTTGTCTATGTTTGAAGAAAGGAGATATGGTGTTTTCGGTTCCGGATGAATTGGTTGTTACCCTTGAGAGAGTTCTTGGAAACGAAACAATTGGTGAAGTACTCCCTTTTAAGTGCCAATTGATGGAAAAGTTAGATTTTTGACGATTTATTAGCAATGTATAATGAATTTTGGATGTTTGTGAATTGAAAATTTAACAGTTACTGTTTTATTAGATATCTTGCTTTTGATTGAATGAATGTCTGTTTGTTTGTTTCATGTAGCGGAATTGTTGACAACGAACAAGCTGTCAGAATTGGCTTGCTTGGCATTGTATCTCATGTATGAGAAGAAGCAGAAAAAGAAATCTTTCTGGTATCCTTTCATCAGGGAGCTTGATCGCCAACGAGGGAGGGGTCAATTAGCTGCGGAATCTCCACTTCTATGGTCAGAAGATGAACTGGCTTACTTGACTGGGAGCCCTACAAAGGTATAATTAGTTGTTCTCATGATATTACATTGGTTACAAATGCTTAGGTTGAAAGTGGTGAGATTTTTATGGTGATAAAATTTCAGGCGGCAGTTCTTGAACGGGAAGAAGGGATTAAGAGAGAGTATAATGAGCTTGACACTGTCTGGTTTATGTCAGGATCACTATTTCAGGTCTTTTTGTAGCTTCCTCACAAAAGTCACTTTGCTTTCAAATTTGCACTACTCCGTAGTGCTTGTTTCAATGTTATTGAATACCTTAAACCTGATGTGGCTTTAATTCAATTTTGCAGCAATACCCATATGATATACCTACCGAGGCCTTTCCATATGAGATTTTCAAGCAAGCTTTTGTTGCTGTTCAGTCTTGTGTAGTTCATTTGCAGGTAAAGTTTTGTGTTCTTGGCTGAGATATTCAAGATCTTCATAGCTTCAGTGCAAAGTATTATATTGGTTTAAGTCGTGTTGTTACATCTCTTACGTCCAGCCATCCTACATAATTCATTTATCTGAACTATTTTAGAACAACCATGACAACACCCAAGGGACGTTTATTCAAGTTTTTTACATGATGAGTTTGTTTTAGTGGAATGAATAGCGAAGGTTCGTGAACTAAGATTTAACTTTCTAATGGAGCAGAAAGTTAGTTTGGCACGAAGATTTGCTTTGGTTCCTCTAGGGCCACCACTGTTGGCTTACAAAAGCAATTGCAAGGCCATGCTTACTGCTGGGGAAGGTGCTGTTCAGCTCATGGTTGACCGCCCATATAAGGCTGGGGAGCCAATTTTTATCTGGTATGCTATCTCCCTTCACATGATTGCTTAGTTCTGTCTTTATTATAGTCAGTTCTGTTAGTAGTGGTTATTCTATGGTGTTATTCTGATATTTGAAGCTGGTTTGTCCTGTAGGTGTGGACCACAGCCTAATTCAAAGCTTTTAGTAAACTATGGCTTTGTTGATGAAGATAACCCCTATGACCGCATTTTGGTTGAGGTGAAAACTGAGTTCATCCTGATAGTTTTGTCGTTAGCCTTCTTTTTGTACATTAAGAGTTTGTAGGTCTTGGTTCTTACAAGCTTTTTTTGAACCAGGCATCCCTTAGCACTGAGGATCCTCAATACCACGATAAGAGAATGGTTGCGCAGCGAAATGGAAAACTGGCCATACAAGTCTTTCAGGTGTGGGATTTAACCATTACCCTTTTCTGTTTCTTCGTTAAGCGAATCCATGCACGCTTGAACTTATTTTTGAGACTATTTCCTAACCTGTCACAGGTCTCTGCTGGCAAAGAAAAAGAAGCAGTTTACGATATGCTTCCTTACCTTCGACTAGGCTATGTTTCAGATCCGTCCGAGATGGAGTCCGTGATTTCTTCTCAAGGCCCTGTATGTCCAGTAAGTTAACTATGATTCTATCAGACTGTTGTTTGTTAAACTTTCTTATGTAGCCCAACTTCCCTGAATAATAACCTACAATAGCATTCTGTAAGAATGTTGGGGTCGTAATTGCAAATCAACTTACATTCTAGAAGCAACCCTATTCGCTCATCCCCACTATTCAACATTAATACGGTTTTGTAAGCTACCCAATTTTTCTGAATAAGGTTTCTTTCTTGTGGATGCTCACTAGAATCCGGTGATTTAGTTTAACCAGAAGAATTATTTTGACAGATAAGCCCATGTATGGAACGTGCAGTTCTGGATCAACTTTCTCACTATTTTACAGCTCGTTTAGCTGGCTATCCCACTACCTTAAGTGAAGATGAAGCCTTGGTAATGACCCTGTTGAGTTTTCTAATGTTAGCATGTTATTCCTTTGTCGAACCTTCACTGATATCTATTTGTATTTATCAGTTGACAGATTCCAGCTTGGACCCTAAGAAACGAGTTGCTACCCAGCTTGTCAAACTAGAAAAGAAGATGCTAACTGCCTGCCTTCATGCTACAGTTGAACTGATAAAGCAGCTACCCGATGATACTATATCTCCCTGCCCTGCTCCATACGCCCCTCAACTAAAATAAAAGGTACTCTCTCTCCCTTAGGTAATTTATTTATGTCTGTCTCTCCCTCTCTCATCCTTTATAATTGGATTTCAGAAATGTCAGACGATCAAGCTCCTAATTGTGAATAATCCTGTAAACAAAGAGCAGGCTTTTGTAACTTTGTGGCGATTTGAAAGTGGGCATGAACTAGGTAAAGCTTACACCTTAGAAATTCATAACAAAACAGAAAAAAAGTTGATTCTGATTTTTGCCACAAATGACCAGAGGAAAGTGAAATGAAAAAGAAAGAGCTTTCTCTATTTTTATTGATAGGATTTTTTTTTCCTATTTAGCTTTGTTTTATGCGGTAGACATTCACACTTAGATGCAAGCTGATCTCACTTCTCTTACAGGACTTTTCTTTTTAACATTGCCAAATGCTTCAAATGGTTTTCTGCCAAATTAATAGGGTCAACTAGCAGATCGTCTGACTTCATTTTGTGAAGGGGGAAGTCATGGAACTTTGGGCCGGAACTTCGAAAACATTATATTCAGATGATTTTGTCAATTTGCCATGGCTGTTAATCCTTCGCCTTTCAATCTGTACACAAATTGATTTGTATTATAAATTAAGTTTTTTCTCTCATGCTCGAGCAAGGTAGTTTAGTAACACTTACATGACTGACATCTGACATCGTAAGTGCAGTATCTTTTCCCTGAAACCGACCGGGTTGGTGATTATGATTGCCTTGTAACAAAGGCGATTTGGCTAATGTGCTGTCCTCTTTTTTGGTCGTGAACCATGTAAGAGAGGTATGTGAGAAAAAGATTATTTAGTCAAGGAAAAGAATGAAACCAAAATATCAGATTACTGGTTAGGGGCAAATTATCAAGAACAGTGGATTCATCACTGATCAAAACAAAAAAAAAAACAATGGATTTATCAAAGCAGTTATCATGATGCAAGCTCGATGATTATGCAGATTTCTATCTGCAACAGCGCCATTGAATCCAAATTAAGCACACATGACATGGAGGCAAATCCTCAGGGGTGTGTGTTCGAATTTTCCCATATAGCTTTCAAAGGCACAGGACAGTTCATGTGCGAAAATTTTCGTACATATCTCAAATTCACCAGCCCTAGTTTTCTTGTACTTTTTAACTTTTTGGGTGGTAGGAAAATGAGATTTTTTTTCTCAATCATTTCTATTATTAAGCTACTAAACTACTGTGATTACACGTGAGTATGTCATACCCAATGAGTCATCTGTAATGAGTCACGAAATTGAAATTACGAAGTCTTTATCTGCGGAAAATTAGGGTTTCGTTTTTTTCCTTGTGTTCGATCGATTTCTGGTTTTACCTTTCACCATGGATGAGGATGGAGGTTCTATTAATGCTAAAGGGGGTTCTTCTTTACCTTTTTCCTCCCGCCAGGTAGAGGCAGATGTTTCAGGAGGCTCTGGTTCTGGAATTTCTAGGGTTTTCAGCGCGAAAATTGTCTGGTCTGAATTTTTTATTAAAAAGGAGTTAATCCCTGATTCTTCTCTGGATTTTGAAGACCCTGGATCGGCTGAAGGTAAGAAGGTAGATGATATTGTTTTTGATGATGTTGAAGAGGACCTTGCTCATGTAAGGACTTAGTGATTGTAACTATTGTGGGTAGGAAATTACCTTATATGTTAGTGAACGATACATTGCAGAGGGCTTGGAGAACAAAGGGTTTAATGCATATGACAATCCATGGTGAGTCTCTGTATGTGTTTGAGTTTGATGATGAATTTGATCGTACTACAGCTATTGAATATGGTCATGTTTATATTTCTCAACAATTGTTTTTTTTCGTCCGTCCATGACATCCTCTAATTGAGCAAGAAATTGCAGAGATGAAATCAGTTCCTGTTTGGGTTAATCTTAGGAAGGTTCTTTACACATGTGGAATTCTAAAGCTCTTTCTAAGATTGCTAGTGTAATTGGAAAACCAATAATGATGGATAAACTTACAGCTACTAAAGCTAGGATGAGTTTTGCCAGAGTTTCGATTGAAATTGATGTTGATTGTGAGTATCCTTCTTTGGTTCCAATTTTTTATGAAGGTAAACATGCAGTGGATGTTAATGTGGAGTATCCTTGGAAGGCTCCTAAATGTACTAGTTGTAATTCATTTGGTCATATTACAGTTAAATGTCCATGGGTTAAACCAAAGGAAGTTGTCTTGGAAGTGCCTAAACAACCTAGTATTGCTGGGAATCAACAGGCTTGGGTTGTGAAAGGGTATAGGAAGTCTGCATCAAAGCTTACTATTGATACTTCAAGGAAAGTTGATTTTAATTCTGATCATGCGAGTATGGAGGAAGGAGTTATCTCTCCAGAGGGTAATAAGGAAAATGTATTTACGGAGGAGGAGCATAGTGTGGTTATAACTACTGGAAATAAGTTTGATGTCCTGATTGAAATAGATAAGCCAACTCAACCTCCTGCAGTGGACAGTTCTGGCAAGCTTTTAAATTCAGCTAATACTTCTGGAGTTAATATTTCATCTGGGAATGCTTCTGCGGGTCTTAATTCTACAGTTGTGGGAGATTCTACAGGTAAATTTTTCTCTAAAGGGAGTACATCCTCAGTTGTATCTAGTCTTAAGAAATCTAGGTCTACTAAGAGGCCTCTTGCTCTCTTAACAAATGTTTAAAGTTGGATGTTGGAATATTAGAGGGCATAATGACCCCCTAAAACAACATGAAGTAGATAGGTTTATTAGTTTGATTAAGTTATCCATGGTGGGTATTGTAGAAACTCATGTTCAAGCTCAAAATAAAGGTGGAATTAGGTTCTCTATTAATAAGAATTGGTGTTTTTAGACAATTATGATAATGATAGCTCTGGGATAATTTGGGTGGGGCGGAATCCCCTGGAAATGTCTATTAATTTGTTGCACTCTGTCTCTCATGCAATTTTTCTGTAAATAATTACTTGTAGAAATTTTAAATTTGTTGCGACCTTTGTCTATGGGGATAATGATTGCAGTAGGAGAGTTGCCCTTTGGAATGATTTAATGGCTTTTTCCGGCAGTTATGATAATGCGTGGGTTGTGTTAGGGGATTTTAATGAAACTAAATTTTAATTAGAGAGTTGGTAGCAATAACAATAATCATATATCCTCCATGAATGATTTTGTTTGTTGCACCGAGGAAGTGCGGTTGTTTGATTTGCCTTTTTCGGGTGATTTTTATACCTGGTCGAATAAGCAGGTAGGCCCTGGTAGAATTGTTTCGAAAATAGATAGAGTGATGGTGAATCTTGAATGGGTATCTCTGTTTTTACTAAATCTAAAGTTGATTTCTTAGCTCCGGGAATTTCTAATCATTCTTCTATGGTTCTTTCTGTGTATGAGAAACGGCTTCATGGTCCTCCCTCTTTTCGTTTTTTTAAATACTTGACTGATGAACCTGATTTCCTGGATATTGTGAGAGAAGTACGGGGGTGAAAAAGTGAATGGTAACCCCGATGTTTATTCTTGATTCTAAGCTAAAGAAGGTACAACAGAAATTGATTGTGTTACGAAGAGAGAGTTTTAATAATATTTCTTAATATGTAGTGGAGGCAAAGAGGGAGATGTTAACTGCTCAAGCTGTTGTTCAAAAGTATCCTTTATGTGCTAGAGTTGTTGTTGTCGACAAAAGGGATGTGAGTAATTATGCTAGATTAGCCAGACATGAGGAGTCGATGCCCAAACAACAATCTAGGGTTCAATGGATGGACCTAGGAGACTCTAATACTCAATTTTTCATAGCTCTTTAAAAAAGAGAAGATGCAGAAATAATATCCTATCTTTAAGAATTGCTAGTGGTACTATTTTGGATGAAGATAAAGAAATTTCTCTTGAGTGTACTTCTTTTTTTCTCTAGTTTGTTTCAAGGGTCTGCTTCTTCAGCTATTAATGATTTTGATGCTGACTTTATTAATTTTCCTAAGTTTGTTAGTGAAGGTGATGTTGCTAAACTTATAGCTCATATATCCAGAGATGAAATTGTGCATGCTCTTTCTTGCATTGGCTCTATTAAAGCCCCATGCCGAGATGGGTTTGCTAGTCATTTTTTCAAAGTGTGTTGGTCAATCATTGAAGCTGATTTTGTCAAAGCTATTCAGAATTTCTTCAATAAATTCAAGCTTCTTGGGGAGGTAAATAGTACTTTTTTAACTTAGGATTCAAAAGTTGAAAATCCTACTAGCATAACTGATTTCAGACCAATCTCTTGTTGTAATTTCATCTACAAGTGCATAACTAAAATTTTGGCTATAAGAATGAAATATATTTTAAGAGACCTAGTGAATTCTAATCAATCTGCTTTCATTTCAGGTAGATCTATCCAAGACAATATTTTCCTTGCCCATGAGATTGTTAGGAACTATCATAGGGATAAAGGCACACCTAGACGTTCTCTGAAGATTGATATTAGAAAAGATTATGACACTGTGAGTTGGGATGCCATTTTGTTGTGTTTGAAGAGGTTGGGTTTCCCTGATATCTTTATTTCATGGATTTGTATATGTATTTATTCTGCGAAATTCGTTGTGCTTGTAAATGGATCACCTTATGGGTATTTTTTTTCTAGTAGAGGCCTTCGGTAGGGGTGTTCTTTATCACCATATTTGTTTGTTATTGTGATGAAAATTCATAGCCTCTCTCTACAACATCAAGTGGACATTGGTAATTATGGCATGCACACTAGGTGTAAAATTACAAAACTCACTCACCTTTGTTTTGCGGATGATGTGTTAGTGTTCTTCAAGGGTTATATCTCTGCTGCCTCTTCACTTAAGTATGCTCTTGATATTATCTGTAAGTTTTCTGGGCTTGAGATTAATAAAAATAAGACTACTTTATATTCTTCTGTGGTGAATGATTTGGATCTTAGCCATATTGTTAATTGTTTGGATTGTAGTACGAGGGATCTTCCAGTGATATATCTTGGTGCCCCTCTTATTACTTCCAGGCTTTCCTACCAAGATTGCCTTCCATTAATATCTAGAGTTATTAAAAGAGCTAAATCTTGGAAATCAAAGAAATTATCTTATGCTAGCAGATTGTTGTTGATTAAAGTGGTGCTTAGTGGAATGATATTCTTGTGGTTGTCATGTTTTATTTTTGCCAAAAAGGTCCATGAAGAGTTGAATTCTGCTTGCAAGAGGTTCTTATGGGAAGGTGTTGAAATGGTGAAGAAACATCATCTTATAAGTTGTTGGTATGCAGCCCTTATAATGAAGGGGGTTTAGGGGTTAGAAATGTGGAGATCACAAATTTTGCTGCAAATCTGAGACACATGTGGGATATTGTGAGTGGAAATAGCATTATTTGGACTGACTGGGTAAGGGCATATCTCATTAGAGGCAGGGATTTTTGGACTCTCAATATCCCCCAAGATTCTTCTTGGTGTGGAGGAGAATACTTGAACAAAGATAAATGGCTAATGATTTCTTTATGCATATAATTGGTGATGGGGAGAGCACTTTTTTTCTTACTGATTTGTGGCATCCTAATGGAAGGTTGATTGAATGGGTTAGTAGGGATGTTATCGATGAATTATGTTATAGTTTTGATTGTACGGTGGTTGACTTTATGGATGAGGAAGGGTGGTACTTTCCAGATAGTGTGGAAGATGATCTTCCTCAGACAATTATGAAACTGAAAGAAGTGAATTGTGATAAGTCTGTCCCTGATATGATTGTTTGGAAGCCAAGTTCCTTAGGAATGTATACTATGAAAGATACTTACAAGACCTTAGCTAGGGAAAAGGAATCTATTCTATGGACTAAACTTGTTTGGTTTTCTTCTCATGTTCTTAAACACTCTTTCATTACTTGGCTAAGTTTACATGGGAGACTTAAAACTAGAGATAAAATGGTCAAGTGGGGTTTATTGCAGTCTGCAAATTGTGTTCTCTGTGAGGTGAGGAAGGTATGGAATTCGAAGATCATATTTTGCATTCTTGTTCTTTTGCTTCTGCTATTTGGATGGGACTTCTTATCAAAATGGGTTATAGTAAAAATGTTTGCAGTTGCTGGAAGGATGAGATCGCATGGTGTTTGAATGCTTTCAGTGGGCAAGGTCTTGTTTCTAGAATTAAAAAACTGATTCTGAATTGTTTTGTGTACCATGTGTGGAGGGACAGGAATAGCAGAATTTTTACAAGTAAGTACTCTTCTGTTGATCAAGCTGGTTACACTATTTTATATGATGTGAGACTCAAGGTGCTTTCAATCTCCTGCAAAGTGAATGATAGTCCATAACTAGAAGCTTCATGGATAGACTAAATATCAGTTGTGATTTTTTCTTGCCTTCCATCATGTTTCTGCCCTGGCTTGTTCGTGAGCCTGATTTTATTATGATCAATGTTGATGGATCAAAAAAGTTCTTTACTGGTGGTTGGGGTGCTATTCTGAGAACTAATTCTGGTGAAATTGTTGTTGCTGCCAAGGGAGGTGGTCCTTCCATTTCAGTTAACGCCCATGAGCTTCAAGGAGTGGAGCTAGGTTTAATCTGGCCATTGTCATAGGTATTAAGAAAGCTCACCTGGATATTGACTCTATGGTTATACATCTTTTGCTTACTAAGGATGATTGTGGTATACCTTTGATCTTGATTCAGATATGGAGAAGAGTGAAAAAGTTGAGATCTAAGTTTGAGGTTTTAAAGTTTTCCCATATTTACAGGGAAATATATAGAGATGTTGACCTTCTGGCAAGTTATCATCCCCCGCTAAATGGGTTGTTGTTAGTGTTGAGGAATTATCCCCTGAGCTGCAGGAGATAATTAGGGAGGATATAGAGGAGAAGTTATACCCTCGTATTTAGTCGCTTGTCTGTTTTTTTGCTTTTTATTCTTGTTTTTATTTTGTTTTGTGTCTGTCTTTGGGGTGGGGTCCCCCTTAACCCCGGTTGTCTGATCAAAATAAAAAAATAAAAAAAAAGAGTCATCTGTAACAAATTGGTTTATTACAAGATGGGGCTGCGTGGTCCCAAATCATTGTCGATGGGTTTCTTGTCGAAAAAAATGAGTTTTAACATAAATGTATTGGTCTTGGTTGGATACTTGCTTATATTTTTTTTAGTGAATGAAATAAAAAATTTAGTCTCACATTGGATATTCTAAAAAGGAATATCATCCATATAAGCTAATGGGCTTAATTTTCAATACAGGTGGGCTGGCACGGGAGGGCAAATGGCACATGGTCTAGCTTATGCCCAACTGTGAGTACATGTGCGTATACATGCGTGTAAGTTAAAACCAAGAACTGTTTTTGCTATAAAATATTTTGGATGTTTACAAAATTAGTTTCTTTAAGTGTTTAAATTATGAGAGAACTCCTTCTTCGAATTTATCTTTATTTGTTTTTTATAAGAAACCAAAACTTATTGAAAGGGAGAGGGCACCAAGTACACCACCAACTTTTTTGTTTGGCAACCTGTATGGACAAAATCTAATACAAACACAAGAAAACTAACTTATTGATCCTTGACAATATGCATATAGAGTTTATATCTATATCTCTTATGAATCAGAAAGTATAGACTATGGAGTCCGTGAACCTGATTGTTAAGAAAAGTACTTGGACAATCTCAAAATTAATATCAAAGATCAATCTAGTTGTATCAAAATAATTCAGTTGGAATTTTCCAAGTAATGAATTTGTTATCTATCTTTCAAGATACGAATTCTACAAGAAACAAGTCTCGTAATCGATCACAATTATACGGACTTATCTACTAAGATTGAATACGTATTACTTGTGTAAATCCAACTGTAAAGATAAACAATATTATGCGGAAAGGGAAAAGAACAAGACACCAGAAGTTTTGTTAATGAGGAAACCGCAATAGCAGAAAAACTCCGGGACCTTGTGCAGATTAGAAAACCAAACTGTATTAAGTTGCTACAGACACTAGCCTACTATCAGACTTCAGACTGGAATGTGGTTGAAACCGAATCCACCCTCCAAACGATTCAGTTACAGCCGCGCTCCTTATGTTTGTTGAACCTCGCAAGGATCTACGTAATTGATTCCCTTAGCTGACATCCTTTACAGCCTAAGAGTTGCTTCAACCTAAGTGAATACGTTTCATATCAATCTGCCTCTAATAGATAAGCCTATTTGATTTCCCTTTAGATCAAAAATCAAGGCTTGAAAATATATTTGCAATAAACAAAGCTAGCAAACCTCACTTTTTTTTTTGCTCGATCAATACAAAATTTTATTATTCAAGGAATTCCAAACTTACACGAATTCAAAATACAAGACAAAATCAAATGAAAAACAAAAAGATAGTCCAAGACCCAGTAATGAAAGCCTAGACTCTAACAGAATCTATAATATTTTTGCTCTGGATTCTCCAAAGCACTTATGAAGTCTGGTTTATTCTGAAACTGTTGAGTAACCCCCCCTCCCCAAACCTGCTCCCTTTTTAGCCAACTTATCAGCCGTAAAGTTTATTTCCCTATAACAATGACTGAAACTAATTTTTATTGAAAAACTTTTCACCTTACTCCATCTAGCCTGAATGAACCAAGGTAAGTTTCCAGTCATGAAAGCACTTATCGCAGTTAAAGAATCTGAGTTTACTAGTAAATCCACCACCCTTTTTTGAACTTCCCATTATGTAGCACACATTACTGCCATTATCTATGTAATGAAGTTGGTAGCAACTCCCAATCCGCTAGATTCAGCAAATAAGAATTCACCTCCACTACCTCTACACGCAAAACCAAATCCAACATTCCCTGGATTCCCCCTTGATGCACCATCACAGCACAATAATATCTGGTTCAAAGCAGGAAGATAAAACTTTAACTCCATAATATTCTGCATTTTCACTGGCCTTCTCTTCAATTCAAAGTTTTTAAGTACCTGAAAATCATAACTACATTCCCAAATTACTCCCTTCATTCTCACTGCACATTTTTTAGTAAATTTCATGATTTTTTTTTAAACCGGTCAATATCTGGCTTCTCCTCCTCAAAAACAATTTTATTTCTCAAGAACCATATTTCCATTATTGTAATTGAAGCAACCAATATCCATACTTCCTGAACTGCACTACTCTTTTGTTTAACAAAATTGATTATATTTGTATATGATAGTGGGTTCAAGAATAAAAACATATTTCCAAGACATTCCCAAATTAACTGACTGAAATTGCAGTACCAAAGTATATGGTCTAGATTCTCACTTGCTTTGCCACACAGATAGCATTTAGAAGCTAAGCAATAACCCCTCTCCTGCATTTTTTTCATCTGTAGCACAAATACCCTTTAACATCTTCCAAACATTACTAGCAGTAGTTGGATGTGAGACTGGATACCATACCATTTTTTCCCAGTCCACTTTATCATAGTGACTTCTAACACTTTCAACGGCTCACTGTGAAAACTCCACTTAAAGTGCCAGTCCATATTCTCTTATCTTCACTTGATGCTATCATTGGAAGTTCTTCCAGTCTAATATAATCTAGTAAACCTTACAAATTGGAACACTTACACTCACTTAGATGAGAAGCCTAGATTCTTTACCACCTCTCAAGAACAATCTTCAACTAATCAATTAAGAATAGTTTTTAGATATCTATCTTAAGGACTCACCAAGCCTGAGACGAAGAGAACTTTATGATTATTATCTATCTTGCCTGAAAGAGGTTATGATAACCTCGATAACAGAAAAGCAAGATCAGGATACACGAACTATAAAGGTAAGAAATAGTCGTACCTGGCTTCACGAATCCCCAAAGCAAAGTCTTTTAGTCGTAAAACCTAATAACGCTTCACAAAGGAAACTTAGGTCAATGGAGGACGGCTCTAGCTATCAACTAGGACACATAAGTTTCAGGGATTAACTTTTCCAATTGAAAGAACGTCTTTATTTATAGATGTTTAAGACTAAGGGTTGCTTGAAATTCAAGCTAAGTTAACTTGAGATTCAAGCAAACACTTTCTTTGTTTAGATGAAACTCTAATTAGGATTTCAAGTAAGCATGTGAGAATTAGTCTTGAAATCACATAGAAGAATATACACAGTGGTCCGGGTAAGTGAACCGTGTACTATAAATGTTCTTTGGCAAATATTCCTTATGAACTATAAGCAATTTGATGCTCATTTAAACACTTAATAATTTGATCATGATACACGTACACAAGTGTTTTAATGATCAATGATGTCTTAGAGGTGTTTATGAGAGTTGTAGCAATGCTAAACATATTTAAAAGATAAGTCCTTAAGCATCTGCAAAACTTTTACTGAGACCGTTGGTGAAATGGTTCGTGAACTGTATAGGCATTTCACGAGTCAGGGTGCAAAGGTTCATGAACCGGGCTCACCAACCCTACTTGGCTCGTGAACTCATATGGATATGGTTCGTGAACTCGGTTCACAACCTGCTTAGCCTTTTACACCAATATTAAAAATTTAGATCACCACGGTTCGTGAACAGTCCTTTTCTAAACTTAAGGTTTGCGAACAGGTTCACCAACCTTCCTGTATTTCAGAAACTCGGATATTCGTGGTTTGTGAACTAGTTCGCCAACCTACCATGAGTCGAAATATCAGAAGTTATGAATTTCTCTCTTTTGATGTTTGAACCTTCCCAAATGATAAAATCATTGCTTGAGTTATTTTCAAATTGATCCACAAAATAATTCTTGAACAATAAATTTTTTGGAACTAATATTGTTAATGACCTTTGAACATCCAATATTTGAGTCATATTTCGAGATGTTTAACTAGACAAGCTTGACTCGAAATTTCTTCTTTGTAAATCTACTCGAAGTCATACGACATAGTCTCATAAGATAGAATGGTAAGATAGTGAGTAAAATAGAATGATTCAGTCTTCACATACCTTGTTGATGAAGTTTTCCCAATGTCTTCGTCGATCTTCGGTCTTCAAGGGTGATGTCTGATACTTAACTACCAAATCCTAACCTAGTCCGAGACTTGACTTAGTAGACTAGAAATCAAGATATAGTTTTATTCAACTAACATTCACAACAAGCTTGAGATAGCAAAACTTATGGGGCAACCGAGTATTGCTCTAACAATCTCCCCATTTGTCAATTTTAATGACAAAACTAGTCAATACTAGAGGTGTCAATGGGTCCAGGTCTTTCCGAGGACCACTGGACCCTACTTATAAAAGTCGGTTCCAATTCCTAACGGTTCCGGGTCCGGTTCCAAAATTTGTGGATCCAGAACCGGACCCGTTTAAAGTCCCGGGTACCCGTTGGGTATTAAGAAAACTATAAAGAAAATCTTAAAACTTAATTTCTTTCTTTTTTTATCTTGAATTTAAATTATTTTTATAAAAATTAATTATTGTTTTTTTACTAATGTACTAAATAAAGATTAAATGTAAGAAAAAATGAAAAATGACAAAAATTATAGCCAAAGCTAACAAAATGCTTATAATTTTACTAAAAAAATGAATAAAAGGATGAATATCCGGGTACCCGACGGGTATTACCCTTTTGGACCCGTTAAGATTCACGTCGGGTCCTAAGTTGTTAATGGGTCCAACTTTAGGACCCAGAACCGGACCCAAATCCACCGGGGTCGGGTTCGGGTCCGGTTCCGGGTAATGGGTACCCATTGACATCCCTGGTTAATACATATGGATTCAAAATAAATTAATCTTTCAGCTCAAAATCTACTACTTGATTTCATTGGTTCTTCAACAAACTCTTGAATTCTTCGTACTTCAAGTTCTTCTATAGTTATGCGTGTGTTCATTCAACACCTTTGTCGTTGAAGTTCCGTAGCAATAACAACTTATAAGAATAGTCAAAGTGAGATTTGTTAGAATGAGGTAATCACACTCTACTTGTTGGTTGTTTTAAAGAAATATAATATTGTTACCTTCCCGAAAGTTCAATTGCACCACAACTTTGAAGCAATACTGCGGTGTTCCCCCTAGTCAATAATTACATCTTTTGCAAAATAGGTAAAACCTATAAATCATAATCCACTTCCCCTTACAATAATGCTCCGAGAAGTCATATATTGTAGTAAGATACTACTTAATAATTCTCCCCTTTTTTGTCAACAAAATTGGCAAAGGCGAATAACAGGGATCGCAGTGATTTAAACAATAGAGTATCAAGACTAAAGAACACATACCAACTTTTAGTTTGGACGATTTCACCAAGAAACTTGGGGATTTCACCAAGGAGATATATAGCTACAAGCATCTCCTATACTTCCATATCTGTTCTCCCCACAAAGATATGATAATTAGGCACAACCTCAAAAGAACTCTCCCCATTTGATGTCATTCCCGAAAGAACAACATGAGCGACCTTTACTCTAATCACAAGAGAAGGATTTTATTGGAAATTTACAAATTTGCTCGCTAGTTACGAACAAAGTAGATTGGTATCCCAATATTTTTCTCTCTTCTCGCCAGTTACGAAAGAAGAAGTTGAAAATCGTGATCTTAATGTTAGAGGCATTAAGATACAAAATTTTCTCAAGCAAAATAATCATCGACAAAAACTATTATCTAGGCCAGTTATGAATAAAGAGAGCAATTAATGCGGCATGCTTCAACATAAAAATTAGAAATTCCTAGACATGTACGAACGTAGAGATTAAAGTTCACCACTTATTCCCTGACAGTTATGCAATTAAAGAGGAAAGCAGATTCCTAGAGAACATCTTACGAAATTCTGTAGCAGTATATTGACAAAGTGTAATCGTGGAGAGATCAATACTGCAATTCTCAAAATAGTTTACTCATCTTTTGACAAGAGTTAAGAGCTTAACCTGTGAGAACATATGAGATATTTGTTCTAATCACCAGAATATGATAGCAAAGAAGGTCAAATTCATAAAATAAGCAATACATATATATAATCCATGAATATTAGGTATTGCGAGTCATCTTCCAAAATAAAATTTAATTAAATAAACTTTAAACATGCAATATGATATTATTGGAATAGCTAATGTCACACATAAAAACTACTCCAAAAGCTAGTGTTCCTCCTTAAACAATAAGAATAAAATCCTACTGGGAGTTTCATCATTCCCGAACTCACTGTCATCAATAGGCATCAGAACATATGATTTATGAATAGAGTGTTAACTCCTTCAAGCCTTTTAGGATGTTGTTTGACAAGTATTTCTTGAAACTCAAGAGATTTCTGTAATATGTCCTTGAATCCCTGCACTTCCATCTTGGTCTTCTTACGTTCGTAGTTGTGAAGCATGTGAACGCCACAATAAGAGTTAGTCCACAACATCTGGCATTCCATGTCCCTCCAACCATTACATACTGCCATCATTAAGAGTACACACTTGCAAGAGTTTGTAGGTTCATTGTAGTCGACCAATATCCTGAACAACTCGAAGATCACTTTCTACCCTTACTTTTTTACACCAACTTTTACATTGTAATATTGTTCTTGCGAGATAGAGAAGAATTAATTAGAAAACAATACGAATAAATAACTTTCAAGCACATTTTCATAGAAGTAGATTTGGATGTATATGCATTAACAAAGTATGCAACTCACCTGTAAAACGGAGATTCAGGTAGGAGTAGGTCATTCCCAAATGCGGGTAGAATAGGTCGTTCCTGAATTTAGTTAAACTACTAGATTTTGTGCTCGTGTTACGCACCGGCAGCTCTGCAAACCTTCCACTATAACCTTATTAATTACCTGTGAATAGTTTAGTTGATAGATAATTTGTCGCAACTTTAACATTAATACATGATTGATTATGTGTGGTTCGGCTTCGGCTTCGCCTCGCCCCGATGCATTTTTTGATTAGGTGTGGCTCGACTTCGTCTCGTCTCACCCCCTCTCGATACATTTTTAATTTGGTGTCATGCGGTTTCGGCTCGCCGCCTTCTGATGCATTTTTTATTTTGGTGTACTAAGTGTGCAAATTAGTAGGTGTTTATTTATGTTCTTTCTCTTTTATAGACAATCAAAACCGGACTCATGTTGTACATCGTCATTTAGAATGGATAAACTTTGATTAATTCTTAGTTGAGCATTTTGTATAGCTTCAATACGGAGTAAATTTTAGTGAAATTGCAAATAATTATTTCAAATGCTCAGACCAAAAACCCAGTAGTTTTGCTTCAATAAGAATTAGCCTTTCATTAATTTTTGGATGAATGATTGTTAACCGCACATAGTATGTATACATTTAAAAAAAATCTTTGGAACAAAATGAACTGGATAAAAATATCACTTCTTTTATTTCGTTCTTATCCTAAAAACACTTGAGCACATCATTAAATCCAAACGGTATCTATGCACTCAACTTGAACCAAATTTGGCGACAGTAGTTTATGGCTTTACGCCTTCAACCGCGGATAGTAGTCCATGCCTTGAAGCTATCCTTCCATTATTGAATACTAAATTACCTTTGCGAATGTGCTCCACCATAGAAAGATGTGCTAAGTTTGGTTTTGGACCACCTGTAATAGACGTAGCATTGTAGAACACTTCAACAACTCTGCCCACTGCTAATTTTATAATTCATTAAAATAAAAATAAATAAGGATGCTACAGTATTGCTGATCCAAAAAGAGAAAAAAACAACAATAGTGTGGATCATAAATAAGAAGCAAACTGAGATGAGATAACCTCAAACCAAGAAAGAAAAGACTAGTTTTTTGGTATGTATACTTGAAACCTATGTAGTATCTCTGCAATTTTAGCATTTATTTTGGATGTTAGACCTCCGCTAATATGAAAAAATAGTAAGCCTAAGCAATATTTATTAACCTTTTAATCTCTAATGTGACAACAAATACATCATTAATATTTACTGACCATATTACCGCCAGTTAGAATGCTGCCTCCATATTTGGCAACACCAGCATTCTTACCACAGCTTGGTACCACTTTTTATTTATCTTTTTTGCTTCTGTAGTTGGTGTTTTTGGATGATCTTCCGTGCTTGCATTACAACTTCATGATTCCGAGTGACTTCAATGCCATAAGATATAAAAGCACCAATTATAATTTCAATACCACGTGAAGAAAGATAACCAACATGCAAATATCTTATTTCTGGTTCAATTGAGCAATGCCGAGGCACCCACCTAGGTTAAAAAAATTAAAGACATGCCTACATAATATAATCTGCTCATGACGAATCTTATAGTTTCTCGAATCAGAGCATCAATGACTGGAGATAAGCAAATGATCGAAACAATGTAGCCCGGAGATACAAAATTTTGTCCCCAAAGAATGATCATCTGTACATGAATAAGGCCTGAAACTCAGTATTTTTCCAAAAAAGGCTCAAAACTAGTTCAGATTTCACCTAGAGCATCAGTAGATGCAACAACTTCAACGACTTTCCTAGTGTAGGAGTTCTTAGACCTGAAGTTTGACGGGCATATGGAATCTTTCATACAAACAATGTTAAACCGAATATAATCTAATGCAGTGCTCCTAAGATGCTAAGATGCAAAACTCTGCCTCCTACATTTCATGAAAAAAAAACAGATAAGCAACAAATCAAATTTTATGTGCATCAGTAGCAGTAAAAGAGAAAATAGATGTACTGTGAAGTGGAGAATTTGATATTTCTTAGGTAGAAAAAAATAGGATATGGAGGTGGTTAGGAAAGTTGTAGAACATTCCAGCAGGTTTGCCATCCGAAGACTATGTTCTCCATTTAACCCCTGCGAGTCTATAAAAACCTTTTACCGAGCTTCCATAATCCTATAATACTTCAAAGAAAACAAATATAAGCAACTCATAATCATCCATACAAATCAAAGTTTAATTTGAAGCGTACTTTCCTTGAATACCCATCCCGATTTTAGACAATCATCCTACACCATATTAAAAACAAATTAAATAGTGTTTTCATATGTTCACAATGATTTCTTACGAATATTCACATTGATTTACTTGCTTGCATGTTAGTTATCCGAATTTGTAGGCACCAAATTAAATAGGGTGTCCACGCGTTTACCTTGTCTGTCTTTGAAATTACACTTTGCATCTTAAACCAATGTTACATATAAGAACCTATCATCACCTACGTAAAATAAAAAAATTAAATCAATAACAAAATAGAACAGGCATCGGAAAAAAAAAGACAAATGAAAAAAGAAAACTAAAATAACCTAGGATTTATAATTTGAATGAGAAAGATAAATTGGTAATAACACATATAGTGTAACTTGAATCCCACAATCCCCATAATGAGAGGCTAACCTGCAGAAGGTTATGGTCTCTTTTGGAATGGCTAAAGTAAGGTTATGGTCTCTTTTGGAATGGCTAAAGTATAAGATACAATGGACTGCGGAAACAGTGGAATGCGACAATGACTACTTAACTTGTATGAATTACAAAAACCACTTGCAGAAATGGTTACCTTCAGCACGTCCAGTCCCCTTTTAAATGTAATGCTAAAGTAAGAGATACGTAGACGATTATGCAGCATCTAGGGTAGCTCCAGCATGCGGTCTCTCTCTGAAAAAATTGCAAATGCAGATATATATTAGTCTAGAGAAATTAATATGACTAAGATCTCACTATTTTTTTTTTTGCATGTAGATAAAAAACATCATACCTAAACTCATGTCCAGGACCAACTAACTGATTGGCACTATTAATTGTTCACACTACCAGATGATGACATAACATTCAAGAGAACTGCAATCGTACGACGCTTCATTTCCTTTGTTGCTGAGCTTCCTATTGCGTAAGACGTATTTTCATGGCACCAAATTCAACCCACAACAGCTCTGGATCCATCACCTGGCACAGATCCAGCTATATATCCAAATCATACCATTGATTAACCAAATGTCACCGACAAAAGCACTAAATTCTTTATGAGACAGGGTTTTTAACTGAGCAAAGATTAAGATGCACAATGATGTTAGATAATCAGCAACAACTTCGAATTAGATCCACGTTAAAAAAAAAAAGACTGGTATGTGAAAAAATAAGCTTCGGATTACAAAATCTTTCCTGAAAGTAATTCTTCTGCAACACAGATTAATGGTTTTAATATGACTTAGCATTTATCTCTCCTATGCAGAACAAATGTTCCCTGCAAAATAAAAGAAAACAGATCAAATATCATGAGTGATGATAAAATCGTGATAAAGGCAGAAAAATAGGTTAGGGTTTTGTAGTAAAGATCATCATACCCTAATCCTGCCGAATGCATAATTTACGTTATTAGAACAAAAAAAAAAAAAAAACGGAATCATAAAAATCAAGAAGAAGAGACGCAGCTAGAATAGAAAGAAGAAAAGACGCAGAAAAACTTACAGGATATACAAAAGGGTTAGGATTAAAGGAAAAAAAAAACTTACAGGTTGATCTCTTGAATAAAATCGCACCTACATAAAAAACACAAAAAACCAAACACAGACAAATCAAAATCGAGAAAAAGAAGAAATGCAAACCCAATTTTTGTTTTAATGCGGAAGAGAATAGGGGTTGGGGATTACCATTCGTATTACCATTTGTTTCACAAATTAAATCCGAGAAGAGATTAGTAACATCAAAAGGGTAAATCAATGAAAAGATTACCGTAAAACTTGAACAAAGATGTGTAAGTGGTGGAGAGGCAGACACGAAGTTTGCTCTGGAAGAAAAGAACCAAGAGAGGCGGAGGCGGAGGCGAGTTTTACAGGGGGTTAGTCGTGGGAGAGTTCGAGAGATTTTAATGTATTTAGGTTTTCTCCTATTAGTCCTGAGAGAGTTTGAGGGAGTCTCTCCAAATCTCCGTTAGTCGTGGGGGAGTTTAGAAAACACCTGTTAGTCGCTGGGGAATTTAAAAAAAGCTCTTGAACTCCCTGTTAGTCATAAAACCCTACAATACTAGGGAGTTGGTTGCTTTAGAGAGTTCGAAGGAGTTTTTAGTGTATTTTGGTCTCACAACAAATCTCTCAAAAGAGTAGAGATTTGGGAAGGAGTTTGGTGCGTAGAAAACCATAGGAGAAAGAAGAGGAAACGTTTTTTTCCAGGTATGTTTTTTTTCTTCTTTGATCTCCATGATTGTTTATAATAGTTTGATTTGTGTACTATTTTGATTGTTTTTCATATCTTTGATCTCCATGATTGTTTATTTTGATTGTGTGTATAGTTTTTTTTTGTGGGTACTCTCTCTCTGTCAAAATCCTAATTTGTGGTTCAAAAGATCTTGGTAAGAAATTGCATGATTTGATTATAATGATATCTTTAAATTCAACCGTTGGAATATGATGAATTTGAGTATGTCGTAGTTTACCTTGTTATAGAAGTACAGTAAAATTTTCACGCGGATCAGGTCACGTTTGCTACTGCAAAGCTTGCACAATATATGACTATGGTCTGCTGAGTTTAAATCCCGAATAGGGGACTGATTCCTATTTATCTCATTCTCCGCTTATCGGACAAAGCTAAAATTTTAGTATGATGTTTGTATATATGAAGGTTACCTACTGTAGAAATTTCATGAAGTTCTGATCACTTTAGGTACACCAAAGTGTGAGAAATCCGGAACTGAATTCTGTATGCACGTATTGAAAGTAGTCGGGTTCTGAGTAATGTATCTTTTTAATGAACCGTTGGAATGCTATGATTTTTGAGTGTGTTATGGAATATTGAGTTGTAAGTGTACCATAAAAATTTAAAGAGGATCAGGTAAGTATTAGTACTGCAAAGATTGGACAATCTGAAACTGTGTTTTGGTGAAACAGAATTCCTTTACAGCTATCTTCATAATTTGTTATGTCATCATTCATTAATTGGCTTGCTACTTTGCATGGGTGTCATTGAGAATCACTATCACTTGTTAAGTCATCTTATTTAGACACATACTTCTCTTCTATTCTATATGCCAAAGTTCAATACAGTGGCGTACTTCATTCCGTATTGGCGTGTTTTAGCCAATTCATACGGTGCTTTTGTTGCAAGGAGTTGCTAAGGGATTTTCTTTGATTAACAATTTGGCTAAGTAGCTCCGCGTGTTAGTATTGTGTAATCTAGTATCACATTTTTTTATCATGTTTACATTAGACTGTTTGGTGTTATTACTATCCTTACTTTGTTAAGTTCTAGTATTAGTCTAAGTACTAATGTAGCTAACATGTCACACCATAGAATGGAAAAATCCAGCCAACCTGCTGAAAACAACAAGAAGAAAAAGAATGTTAGGAAGAATAAGAATACGGAACCGGAAACGGAAGTGACTACGAATTACAAACAATGGACAACTCGAGAGACTGAGAAATTATTGGAACTGTTGGTAAAAGCTACACTTGAGAAGAAGAAAGACACTAGTGGATGTTCGTGAACAAAGGGAGTTAGAATTGTATAGAGACCGTTAAATTGAAGGGAAAAAAATTATCTCGTTGCACAAAATAACATACTATTGATACATAGATATGATCATTTTCATTTATTTTTTTCTTTTAATTAAAGATCAATGTTATTTGCAAATAAGGGTTTATTATTTCTTAAAAGAGAATGAGTTAGGAGTGAAATCTCTCAAACTCCCCCAAACTCTCTCTAATAAACTCTCTCAAACTCCCTACACTCCCCCAAACTCCCTGAACTCAAAAACACAAAACTCTCTCAAACTCCCTACACTCTCTCAAACTCTCTCAAAATCCCTGAGATTTAAAATACACTCAACTCCCCCGAAATCACTCGAGGACTAACCCCCTGTTAGGGTTTTAGTTTGCTTCAGTTTTCTCTTTTCGGCGTGATAATGGAATTTTATCTTATGTTTTTTTTCTCCAGAGTGTTTATGCTGTTTTTTTAACCGAAACTGTTATTTAATGTTACATTCATATAATATAATTTGAGGAAAAGTGGAATAGTCCGCGACACCAAAGGTGTCACTAGGGGTGTCAACGGGTCCGGGTCCTCCCGGGTATCACTATACCCGGACCCGGACCTTACTTATAAAGGTCGGGTCCGGTTCCTAACGGTTCCGGGTCCGGTTCTTAAATTTGTGGACACAGAACCAGACCCGTTTAAATACCCGGGTACCCGTCGGTTCCGGGTACCCATTGGGTCTAAAGAAAATTATTTAAGAAATCCTAAAAACTTAATATATTTCTCTTTTTAGCTTGGATTTAAGTAATTTTTATAAAAAATTATTATTATTTCTTATGAATGTACTAAGTAAAGATTAAATGTAAGAGAAAAAATTTAAATGAGTAAAATATCAATGCTAAAACTAGAAAAAATACTTATAATTTTGCTAAAAACATGAATAAAAGAATGAATAAACGGGTATCCGATACCCGCGGGTACCCAATGGGTATTACCCGTTTGGACCCGTTTAAATTCGGGTCCAATCGGGTAATTACCCGCCGGGTCCTAAGTAGCTAATGGGTCCAACTTTAGGACCCGAAACCGGACCCTAATATACCGGGTTCGGTTCCGGATCCGGGTAATGGGTACCCATTGACAGCCCTAGGTGTCACTATCCATGCACAAAAACTCCAACAAAACAAATTGTTCACAAAAATCCCATTTAACATAAACTATCTATATTACCCTTCTAGTTTAAATCACTCTAATAAAAACAAAAATCAACCCCACCTTTAATTTTTATTATATGATCACCACCAACAACACACCACCAGCAATACCGCCGACCACCACCAGCAGCACCACCACCGCGCCACCACCACCTACCACCACAGCCGCCAACCACCAACGCGTCGCCACCACTATCGCATCCCACCACAACCGCAAACCACCACCGCGCCACCACCACCTGCGCCGCCAACCACCACCACCATTGCCGCCGCCACCGCCCGCCTCCAACCACTATCGCTCCACCACCACCGCCGCCTCTTCCAACCACCGCCGCCAACACCGACAACTACCATCGCGCCGCCACCATCGCCGCCAACCACCACAGTGCCACCACCACCACCGTCGCGCCACTACTGCTGCCGCCGACCACCACCACCAACCAGTTGCCACCGCCACAAAAAATGAATTTAATTGATCAAATATTCAACAAAAAAATGATGAAACCAAACAGAAAAAATGATGAAACCGAAATTGGTTTCATCATTTTTCCCCATATTGACACTTCACCAACACAAACTTCAATTATGAAACCAAACACGCCGAATTCCAAGTCAGCCAAATAAACTAGGAAAAAATCAAGTGAAACCAAAATTTGGTTTCGTCGTAAAAGAAACAACAAGTAGAAGCAATGAAATTCAAAATTAGAAGCAACCAAAACTCGTTTCAACATAAATTACAGTATCACCAACAAGATTGGTTTCGTCGACATAAAAGTACATATTAGATGAAACCAAAACCGGTTTCAACAAAAAAAAAAATATTATTATATCACCAACGAATTGGTTTCGTCGAAAAAATTAGCAAAAATTAGATGAAACCAAATCATAAATACGATGAAAACAATTTTGGTTTCATCATAAACAAGATGAAACCATAATTGGTTTCCGCCAAATAATTCAACATACATATTCTGCAACTTATCATCATTTTAAAATATGTAAAGTGTCCCGCACCGTGTTACTTTCTACGTTTGGATGACAAACGACAAATACAATGAGGGGTTAGATAAAAATGTCACCTGCCATGCACTTCCTGTTGCATTTTATTTTCCTCTTAAATTTCTCCATCTTTTCTCACCATATTTTCTCTATTCATTTTCCAAACTAGATCAATAAGTTCCTGATCCATTATGTATATGTATTCCATCGTCGAGACACACACAATTCATAAACTCAAAAATCGCAAAAACTAGGTGATCAAATAACTATCTTTATTGAGATAGGAGGAGGAGTTCCAACTGAAAGTGAATCTTTAGAATCAACATTTTGGAAGCTCATTAAATATCAAACACAAAATCAACATTCCCATCTCGTCTAATATCATGAGGGTAAAGAATAAGATGTTACCAATGAGGTTTTACATCCTTTGTTAGCACCGCAACCACCACCACCAACACCAGCATCCTCATCGCCTCCGCCAACCGACATCCTCAACGCCGCCATCCCTATTGATGCCAACGCGACTATCACAATGACATCAGTTTGGTTGACAAAAAAGAAATAAAAATTAGATGAAACCAAAATTGGTTTCAGCAAAAAAAATAAAATCATATCACCAAAAAGATTGGTTTCGTCCACAAAAACTAACAAAAATTAGATGAAACAAGAATTGGTTTCAACAAAATGGAACACTAATATAAACAGTTGGGAAATTATTTTAACAATAACAACATAAGCTTACTATTTACACAGTATAAAAACATTTACTTCCTTCACGGTTTTTTCACATTTTAAAAGGAAGCCAACCCTTATTATTGCCTTTACTTCTTTTAGTATTTACACGACAACATCCTTCTTGTTGCCTTAGTTTACTTCCTTACAATTCACACATAAATGATCCCTAAGTTAACTCTCGGTATCTATTCACAGTATAATCAACAAGATTGGTTTCATCGACATAAGCTCGAAAAAGGAAACAATGAAATTAATAAACTATGATTCCTTAGGTACAACTTCAAATACAACATCAAATGCATCACATTAGGATCAAGATACTAAAGTAACAAATAAAATGAAGGACATACCAACTAATTTGGGGAAAGTCTGGCCGTACAACCCAATTACCAATCTACCTGCAGAAAATGCAAAAAGCAGTACTCAATTACACACAAAAGTTATTAGACACAACAGAAAAGTAATACCAAAAATAAGAGCTTGTATATATATATATATATATATATATATATATATATATATATATTTATAATTACACACAAAAGTTACTAGACACAAAAGTTAATAGGAATAAACAGAAAAGTAATACCAAAAATAAGAGCTTGTATATATATATATATAAGAAGATAAGATATATTGGAAAGATATTAGATTTATTTGCATATAAGTGAATAATCAAGTTGAGATGACCAAATTTCTAATAAAACGTGGCTTCTTATGCATAAAATGGATCATGGATTGCATGGTAGTTGCATTTTTTCAGTACCAAAACTACCAAGTGACCTAATGTATGGTTATAATCCTTCTTCGAATAAATATAACTCTACTTATTTTATACTATCCTCATTTTTTTACAAGTGCTTGAATACTTTCATACATTTCCACCTGAATGAACCTGTTAAAACCCAATTATCACTTTGAAAAATACGAGATACCCACGGTATTCGTGGATACATAAAATTGGAACAACCAAATAGAGAGATCATAGTCGTGATTTTGTATTTAATTTGATCTCCAGTAGGTTTTGTTTATTTGATGCAGGAATAAACCAACTAAATAATAATGGAGACTAAGTGGAGACTAAGGAAAGTCTTAATCACATCTTAGTCCCACATTGCTTACTACCTCCTTATGATCCTAATATATAAGGTGTGGAGCCACTCCACTCATTTCCAATTGGTTTTGAGTTGGAAGCCCACACACTTCTATCATGGTATCGGAGCTAGGCCCTGAATGCGACGTAAGACCCGTGTAAGACCCGGAAGACCTAAAAGGCAGGGCAGCCAAACGGGCAACCATACAGGGATCCACGTTGTAGAGGTCTCAAGAGCCCTACACGTGGAGGGGGCATAATGGAGACTAAGTGGAGACTAAGGAAATTCTTAGTCACATCTTAGTCCCACATTGCTTATTACCTCCTTACGATCCTAATATATAAGGTGTGGAGCCACTCCACTCATTGCCAATTGGTTTTGAGTTGGAAGCCCACACACTTCTATCAAATAAAACTAGCATAAGGTGACTCCATATGATATTTCATTGATTATAAACAATAAAAAACGAAGATCGAGTTTGAATCTTCATCATTCTTCAATACCCTAGATCTAATTCATCAAATCAACAAACCGATTGAAATTCGTGACCAATTTTTTGACATTTAACTTCAAAAATAGATAGATTGAGAATAAAAATTACATTAATCTTACACGAAAATTAAATCAAATCTCTAGATTTAATTTGATTTCACCTTTTTCTTTTCCCTGATTCGCATTCTCGATCTGTATTTTATTTACGTTGGTACAAAAGTAGAAGGATGAGGTGCTACTGTTGGTGGTGTTGGTGGTGGGGAAAAAAATAAAGAGACGGAGGATATCGTTGATTTGGTGATGGTGAGGAAGGAAGAAGAAGAGATGTTGTTAGTGGTCGGAGAAGAGGAGGCGGTGGAAAAAAGAAATGAAATAAAAAGAGGAGGAGACGACAAAGAAGAAGAATAAAAAATCATGGGAGGGTGGCTATGGAATTAATAGAAAATTTGAATGATCTAATTTAAAGTTTATAAAAAATATGGGGTTTTTGTATCAATTTTGTCTAGTATGGAGTTTTAACGGATCACAACTTATGGCCGGAGATTTTATATCATATTTATGTTCACCTTGGTGTTTTATCACTTATTATGAAAATGGAATGGAGAATTTTCAAGGGGGCGGGGACGCTCATCCAAAGGTGGGTATTCTCACCGCACGACGTGGAGGCTTATATGACTTAGGGGTTTAAAGGATTAGGATTTTAGTTTCTTCAGTTTTCTCTTTTCGGCGTGATATGAAATTTTATTTTATGTTTTTTTTCTCCGAAGTGTTTATGCCATTTTTTTAACCGAAATTGTTATTTAATATTACGTTCGTATAATTTGAGGAAAAATGGAATGGCGAATTTTCAAGGGGACGGGGACGCTCACCCAAAGGTGGGTATTCTCACCGCGCGGTTTGATTTGATGATTCCCATATCGATATGGTGTAAAATCTTGCGTAACACCTCGTTAAGTCTCGAGCGACAGGATTACAAACAGAAAAAGGATACGAAAAGAGTAGATGTCCCATTTCTCGAGACGGTTTGGACAAAAATAGACGTTACTGGGAGCCTCGGACGCTTTTATGAACGAGTAAGCCAGATAAATTTCATCTTACATGTATTATACAAAAATGATACAGGAACTCAAAGTGATCAATGTGGATGTAATTTAATACTCTAGATATCCTAGACTGGTAACACTAGTAAAAAAATGGATGAGGACCTAAAATAGGTATACAACAATGGGGACCATTATCCTCAAAAGTTCAATTTTGTTCGAAACATTTGAGATATGACTTTTCGTGGTGCTGGATCATCTAGTCCTCTGTCCCGCTGCCCAGATGTGAAGTACAGCCAACCTTCCCAGTAACCCACAAGAGTGGTTTTTACCCGGAAAGGCATCTTCCCAACCACACTCCATTTCTGTAAAAATTACAAACATCAGCTCTTCTTTCTAACAAAATTTAAGACGAGGGAATAAAAGGCGGGAAAAAGGAGGAAAAGGGACATAACAACTTTACTGCAGATTCCCATACCTGTGTATCCAAATTAAATCGGAACACTTCACCAGTCAAGATCATCTTTTTGGTAACAGGGTGCTTATCAGTTGTACCTCCCACGATAACAATGGAATTATTGACAACAGTCCATGCAAATTCTATATGGGAATCAGGTTTTGGCATGGAAGGCAATTCCTTCCACTTCATCTCATCATCCAACATGTAAACATCACCATACACTACCTGGATACAACATAAGAATAGGTGAGAGCTGAAAGCTAAAGAAATATGTAAGATCACAGGAGAAGGTAGAGCAGATGATATAACTGAGTACTGAAATGGTTATATGCCAAACATATTATTTCCCATCACAAACCATTTAACAATTCAGGAGGCATCATAAAACATACCTCATGCCTACGGGAACACTTAAATATAGGTGATCCAGGTTTGGCCATGAAATCACCTTCTTGACCACCAATTACATACAGCCGGTCATCAACTACAACACAAGCTCTGCAAGGTGAATTTCAAATGAAATAACATAAGTTTGATAACGCCAGAGGAATCATTATTTTTATCCAATAATTACATGCCTATACTGTATAGAGTCTATACCATCAAACAGATTTTAAACAATGAGTAAGAACTCAGCAAAATAAAAAAGACCGGCAGGAAAAATGAATAATGCAAACCTGTGAGGGCCTCCGCGGGGTATAGGTATTTCAGTTCGCCACTCTTTTTCTAAGACTTTTCCATCCTTTACGGAAATAGTCCAATGTTCTAGTGCAGGTTCATGACGATCCTCCTTGCTACCACCCATCACATGCAGCCTCCCTCGCCAAAGTGTGGTTGCTGGGGCATATCTGAAATTATCAAATTAGAATTCTCCCTTCCAATAGTGAACTTCAAAACTTAACAATTATACTTCTCACTAGTTCTTATAATCTTATTAGTAAAAAATTCTCATAGCAATAAAGAAATAGAATCAAAGCCAGTAATAGTTTTAGCAGTCTTTAAGGGAGGACTGGAGGTGTCGCATATTTTGCATCACCAGATCAAACATACCCTGCCAAGTCTTACATATATTATGAGAATATGCCTACTCTTGAAGAACGCAGTCTTTGTAATTAGCATGGTTGGGGAAACCCGTAACACTATACTATCTGAAATATGTGTCTCTAACTTTTGGATTTATTATAAATGTTTGTAAATATTTGCAAAAGCTAAAGTATGTTTCATAGTGAGACTAGATGTGCTTACTTAAAACCATGCAATGTTTCAAAACCAGGAACTAAATGTGCTTTGAGGAATCGATCGAGACATTACCTAGGTACTGGTAAAGAAGGCATGTCTCGCCATATTTTGGTCTTTGTATCCAACACGAACGTACGGGCTGTAGGTCCTCTACATTGTGGACCATATTGCCCTGTGACTATGTAAATGTATCTGCCATCTGTTACCATTCCCAAATGTGAATGTGCCATTTCTTTTGGCATTGGGAAACTTCCACCCCAGGTATTATCTGTAAAATTATAAATATCGACATGGGAATGCACCTGCAATATAAAAAGAAATGTAAGACCAGGTGATTAGTATGAACTATGGAACAAATCAAATTTATAATGTGTCAAAGAAGTGTTAGGGCTTCGAACACAACTAACTTTGTTTATATGTCTCACCATGCCTTGCTACCAGTGAAAAAAAAAATGAAGAAAAGCTTCCTCAATTTTAATAAAGCTTACAAAAGTATCACGATTTTCAGTTTGGAGACTAAACAGGCAACAGGAAGGTGACTCATTGCAGTTGTTACATCTTTTATGCCTCCATATCTATAAACCTCGAAATAAACAACATCATACAAAGAAAAGTGCAATAGCAGGAAACCCAAGCATTGTGGCAACGGCAAACAAAAAGTAGCTAACTTAAAGTTTCTGAATCAACACATGTCCTTTAAAACATATTATTCTCTAAAAGAAATTGACAAGAAATGTTTAAACACAATATCACAAGTGCAAGCAATGCAAGACGACAAAGTTATCACTAATGGTGTGTCAATTTAACCATCAAACAACGATATTTCTAAGAGGAATTTCATCGAATACAATTATATCAAACCATCTCAATGAATAAGCCAAAAAATGATGTTTTTTTTACTTGGTTCCTAGAAAATTTAAACATAAGTAAGAACGCTCACATTATCAATGTTAGCGTAACCTGCAAATACAAACAACAGATTCTTAATCTGTATAGCTGCCCCATCGAGCCGAGGAACCGGCGCTGATGCCATTTCTTCCCATTCTAATTGTGGTGCATCTATATCAGCAAAAGTTGCTGATAGAAATCTTTTTGGATCTTTATGAGTAGAATTCTTATTCTTATAACTCTACAAAAAAATCCACCCCAAAAGAAAACACAGTTAGAAACAATAAATTAAACAACAATAAAAAACATGGGGTTTGATTGATCCAGAAATTTATTTACCTTTGGGGAATTGGGTATGATAATATTTGGTGGCGATTCATTATCAATAACCCAATTAGATAAATAAGAAGTAGATGAAGCCCATAAGAAATCGACGATGAGGGCAATACCAAGAAGAGCTGCACAAGCTAAGAGAATGATGAGTTTTGATGTTGAACTATGCTTTGTATTGTTATTAGGTCTCGCCATTTCATTGGAATTGGAATACCTAAATGAATGAACCAGAGAGAAATGGTGTGAGATTTTAAGAAAGACGAGGAGTATAAATCTGGGTAAGGGGAAAGCGCGGGCGCTAATGGTATTTTGATGTCGGTCGGTGAAATCAAAATCCCACTTCGCTACCCAAATTTTTCTCTTTTTCTCTCTGTTTTCCTGCTTTATTCTCAGATGATCCAGAAATGTTTAACAAAATAATAAAGAGATGTTATTTAATGACCTCTCTTTTGTTTTTATCATGTTCGCAGTGCGGCAGTGCCCATATACGTTATATACAGCCATACAAGACCCTTTTGAAAAAATTACTTGGGAGCGCTTGGGTAAAAATTTTTTTTACTTGGGATGTTGAGATTATTCAGCTGGTTTTGAGTTGAGTTATCTAAATCTTGCATTATATAAACGTGAGGGGCGGTTTATACCTTAGCGAGGGCCACTCCACTCATTGTCATAAAGTTTTGAGTCGATGCCCATATTTTAACAGAGGCAGACAAAATGCCTCGTAGAGACAAATGATTATTTGTGTGTTTTCTATTCTCATCTAAAACAGAAGTCGAATGAGATGGGAGTTTTGGGTACTAACTACTCCATAGTGGTTTCTTTTGTGGCTAACTTATTTACCTTGGTTATTAGTTCCCACAACCCTTGTTGAAGTCATGGTTTTTCTCGAGAAATTTTTTGATGGGGGAGTTTTTTTGTAGGGGGCATGGGGGACGAATAATGTGTTGACACATGTCTTTGATTTCCATGAATTCTGCCCTTCAAAAAATGCCCCCATCAAAAATTTTCTCGTTTTTCTCCTTGATGTAGATTCAGGATTCCAATGCATTGCTCATAAGTCATTGATTCATTCCAAGGCATTGCCGATTTTGTGGGAGACCGGAGCATATCTAATCCAATTTATCCAAATTCATCATAATCATTATGAATGCCAAAAACACCAGATTGTGATATTTTAACTTTAAGGTTCATGATTGAAGAAAAACCTTATGATTTATGAAGCACATAAATAGCTTCTTACAGACATTTGTTTAAGAAGTAACTTTGAATCAAATTTAAAATTTCGTACTGAATAGTTGAGGAAGAACGTGAAAATTTATCATCATAAATATAATGACCGGCTCTTAGAAATGATGAACAAACAAATACTAAATCAAAATTTTAATAATTAAAGAACAAGGTTTTCAGACAAAGATGAAGAAAAGTAATAATACAGAAACAAGAATTAATAGTTAGTAGTTGATATTACATGATTAGATGACTGACTATTACATTGTTTTCAAACACTTCATCTTTACCAGCAGCGTGAAGGCAGTTTAATGGAGAATGATGAAGGTAAGTGACCAGTTCTTCTCATATAATCAGCCTTTTCAGCAGTTTTTGCAGCTTGTTCATTCAGTTTTGCCTCCGCATTTGACAGTTTTTCTTCTGCAATTCTTCTTGTTGCCGCAAGTTTGTTAGTCAGCTTTTCTTGGGCTCGAGATTTCAACCGTTCTGCTTTCACCTACACATACAGAATAAGAATGCCACATGAGAATTTATTTGAAGTTTCATCGAAAACTTGTTTTCTTAGTTTGTCTGGGGCACAAACTAAACTGAGTTACAGGAAAGAACTGTTTTTAGCTTTACGTCTAATTAAAAACAATAAGTAAAAGTGCAAGTAAAATGAAAATACCTCAACCCTTCTCATTTCCATCTCAGCTTTACGTTTTTGATGGTTTTCCCAAGCTTGTATCTTCACTTCTTCGCGCTTGCACCTGTAAACTACACACTGTTAACTAAAGGTCTGCAGAGCTGGAACAAGGAATCTGGAATTAGCTATGAAAGATGTCTGACTGGATATTAGTTTCGAAAGCTATGAACCATACAAATCTAGAAAACAGCGGGTAGTACCATATGGTGAACGAAACGCTACTAGATAGATCATAGATTCACCAAGCAGTTGTACAGAACATGGTCGAAACAGTTGCTGCAAAAAACTATTTGAACAAAAATCCTGATAAATCACCTTGCCATATATTTTGCACGTTCTGCCTCGTCCCAAGCCATCGCCCGAGTTTCTAGAGGATTAGGCTTTCTTGATTGCTCTACATTCTTGTTTTCGTATACCTGACACGCATGAGATTCTTCTTCTACTCTGTTTGGCCATCTGTTCGCGCCGCTATCCCTACCAAAATGCATGACTTGATCAGTTCTGGTATCTGTTGATGCAAGAGCAGATTGGTAGCTATCCATAGATTGTACCCCTACTTGACATCTCTCTGGAGTAGATGATCTGGAAGAGATAGGACTTCTAGCTGCAGGGCTTCTAGTTGCAGGAGTCCGAGTTCTCATTGGAGTACCTGTTCTAGAAGGTTCTTGACTTGCAATGGGAGTCATTTCCGTCCCCATATCTCTCACACAGATCGACCGGATAGCTGATGCTGCCTCTTCCGAAGCCATATTAATTCGCCAGATAGTTTGATTCGAATCAACATTTTTTGTCTCCCCTTCATCTTGGATTGCAATTCTTGGATCTTCACACCGTTCATCATCACTACTATGAGAAGAATCTTTCTCCCTTTGAGGGACAGAATCAATCAAGCTGCTGTCATCAGCATTAGAATTACGTGGTTTGGTTTTTGAGTGAGTTCTTTCTCCTCTTGACAATCCACTAAGCCATTTTTGAGCATCATCCCATTTCGACGGAGTCGGTTTACCTAAAGCCATTCGATGATGAGAACTGCCGCGATTCACTCTATTTCCTTTATGAAACTCAAAATTAGTAGCATTATTATTGCTTAAAACCACCTCTTTCGATCCGTAAATACATCCATTCTCTTCCATCGGTTTCACCCCCATAGGTTTCATTCTGTAACACCGATCTGACCGAAATAAACAAACAACACTTGATACTGGTACTACTCAAATTCTACTTGGTGTATAACATTCTTCCACTTTCCCGTCCCGTTTCGGTAAATCATTCTATAGCATTGTCAGATTGGAACTATACCTCCATTGTCTCTTAAATCATGCATAAAGTTCTGACTTACCATAGACAAATAAATGAGTACTAGACAATGGAACAGATATGTTACAGATCTTATTGTGAATCTTACTCGCAAATTATCTAAGATCTTAAACAGAGAAAGTATGAAATCTTAACACCAACATACCTTGTAGATTCAAGAATTGCTTACTTCAACACCAATTATCCTCGACCAAATGCCCATATAATATTCTTGAATGTAAACACACCCAAACTCAGATCTCACGAAGTCCAACTAGTTACAAAAGCACAAAACATGAAAAGAATTTGCAAGCATTGAAACCTTGAGAAGGGTCTCTTCTTAAATTCTTTCAGAAATTAAATCAAATACTATATGCTCATCACTGCATAATCAAACCACAAATTCCAAAATCCTTAATATGAATCGCCAAACCACGCAAATTTAATAGACCCAGATTGTATTTTTATCTTGTTGAATCACTGATAACAAAACCAATGAATATTTTTGTAAGAGAAAGGAATCACTATGTATTAAAGGAATCACTGTACACACAACCAGACAGAAAACAGAGCAGAACTACCAGCCAACTAAACACAAATCCAAGAAAAAGGGTTTTTTTGCAGAAATGTAAAAAGTTTCTATACAGTGAATGAAAAACCTTAAAAACCCATGTTACACTTTACAGAACTGTAAAAAGTGTTAAAAGATGTGAAAACAAGATCTATCAGACTGGAAAAAACCCCAGAAAATAAAATGAACATTTACAGTAAGATAAAATAAAGGGCCCAAAAATGAACACATTGGAAATAGTGAGCCTTTATTTTCTTTCTTTTTTTACTGAAGATTGAACCCACGATGAAGAATCTTGAAAAGAGTTGCTGTAAATATGAAAAAGATTCATATTGTACTCTGTACCAGCTCTGTTTCCCATATGAATGAAAAAACGGAGGGAGAGAAATTAAAGGAAAAGAAAATGCAAATATTTTTGAAATATCAGTAACAGCTACTGGCCGTTAATAAATAACACGTGTATGGTGGTTACTTGTGTGTATACAGTTCTGCGTACTTCACGTGGAGTTGATGGGTCCATTACTGTGATTGTCTAAAGTAATTACTTAATAATTAGATTTCTGGCAGAAGAATTCAGATCAAAATGGGAGTGAGGCTGTGAGAGTGCGAAAATGGTCCTGTCTGATCTGACCAACTAGCCTTAATTGGGTCAACATACAATTCACCATATTAAATTAGACTTTTTAGTAGTACTATGTTTATGGGTCATGACTCATGAGTTTAATGGTATTTTGATTTTTGATTTTCATGGCTATGATCTTAGGTTAATCATATGACAATCAAGAAACGAAGATTTTTTTGTTGAGCCATGTGGATGAACAAACACGTTTTTGCACTGTGGTAAATCAGAATAAAATCAACAAATTTTGTTTTTTAGGAATCCAAGATCGGGGATATTGAAACTAATTGGGGATAGTGGAAAAAGAAAAAACCTGGATCCAAATAATAAATCAGGGTCACCTCTTATCTTAATATTTTACATAATTCCTAATCTACCCCTTACTAATCAGGTTTAGGTTTAGTGCATAATTATAATAAGGAAAAATCTTAAGTTTTTGTTAAAAGATTAGTGTGTACTTTTATTTGTATTTGGGTGAGTGAGGTGATGGTAGAAGGAGGGAAAAAATATTTGAGAGAGAACCTTTTTTGGTGAAAATGGAAGATGATTGTGAAGAGAGAATTGTTGCTAAGAGGTTGATAATTTGATTTTTTTTTCTTTGAATCCACTATTTTTGCAGCTGAAAAAGCTCGGTGCCGGCATAGAAGTGGTAAGCAGCCATACCGGCATGGTATTCATACTACGTTCATGCCGGCGCACTCAATATCCGACATGGTATTCAACCAAAAAACTATGTCGGTACAAAACTATACGGGGGGAGGGGGGGTAGCCCCTCCCGGCTGTGTTCGACTTGACAGGTCAGGTCCCGGGGGTCTAGGGGCAGCGCCTCGTAGAATTTTTTTCTGGTTTGGAAATTCAAAACCTATTCCGTTTTGAAATTTTTCTGGTTTTGATCAGTCCACTGCCGGCATTGATAGGATGTTCTCGAGCATGCCGGCACCATTTTCCGGCATAGTATGTTGCTTAAATTTCTTTTCCGGCACATGATGTGAAATATCCAGAAAATGAGAAAAAAAATTCACTTGACCACCGGCATTGATAGATTTCTATCGAGCATGCCGACATTTAGTTATGGCATTGAATGTTAGTTACCAAGCACTGTCGGCACCATTTTCCGGCATGGTCTCCATCACTTCTGGCGATGTAAAAAAAAAATTTCCGACATGGTCTTCATCACTACCGGCATGGTTTTCATCACTTCCGGCATGGTCTTCGTCACTTCCGGCATGGTCTTCATCTATACCGGCATGGTCTTCATCACTTCCGGTATGTCTTCATCACTTCTGGCATGGTCTTCATCATTTCCGGCATGGTCTTTATCACTTCCGGTATGGTCTTCATCACTACCTGCATGGTCTTCATCACTTCCGAATGTAAAAAAAAGATCAAAGTGAGAAGCCGACAGAGAAGGAGAAGAGAATTTGAAAGGGAGTGGGGAAATTTTAGAATTTGAAAGGGAATAGGAAATATTTAGGTTTCAAAACCCTAACCCTGAAAGAGATTAATAAGAAGTGAAGATGAAAATGGAGGATATGATTTTGTTTTTTGATTTTAAGTTTTTTGATTTTTATTTTGAGGGAAGGGTATCCTAGTATTTTTGCCCCCCAAAAACACCCCTTAGCAGACATTATTGGTTGGGGGAAGTAATTTATATCCCCAATCGTGGGTTCTTTTTTAGGGTCCCATTACGATTTCTTTTTAATATAAAATCTTTGGTAGGGTAGTCTTTGGTAGGGTAGAATTAAAGTTTAAAAAATCGGATTTAGGTGAGATAAAATAGGATAAAGTGAGATAAAATAAGATAAAGTGAGATAAAGATTAGTAAAATAATATTTGGGAAACAAAATTTGAAGTGAGCATTTTGGGGAAAAATACAGACGATTTTGGTAGAAACGCCCGGGGATTTTATTGGTCCGCGCGTATTTTGTAGGCCCGCGCGTCTCTCCATTGAACGCCCGGTTGATCTACTGCCTCACTCAACAAACCCAATAAACCAACAAATTGGTTTTTCCATCCATTTTTCATGTTTGTTGAGTCCATAGTGGGAGCAAAATGAACAAACTTGTAGTTTGTTGAGTCCATAGGAACTGCTCTTAGATCAGCATTTTAGACTAGAACAGTGTTGTCATGGTGGGGAGGGCCGACCGAAGAGAAACAAAACACCGCTGCAATTGATTGTAAAAGAAATTTTGTGCCAGAAGTGTATCACTTTTCTGAAGCGGATAGAGTACATCGTTTTATTAGTTGCAACAAAAAATTAGTTGATGCATAAACCAAAATATGGATGCATGATGTGTTATACATCCTCTGTGGTAGTTTGCATAAAGTGAAAGTATCATTTTTTCTGAAACTGAGAGAGGACATCATTTTATTAGTTGTAACGGAAAATTAGTTGATGCATAAAACCAAAGTATGCTACATAATGGGTTATGCATCCTTTGTGGTGGTTTGCTTAATGGCTATGCATTCAATTTTTGAAAATTGTGCTTAAAATGATAAACACCTCCGAATTTTTCGTAAAAACTCTAAATTTGATATTATTGTTTGTACTCATTGTGTAAATCTCTTTAACAATTTTTAAGCGAAATAAAATTTGTAAAATTCCAAGACACAGATATTTAAATATGTTATATTCTAGTTTGCTTGTTAATTATACCCCTGAAAAAAATAGGATACATAAAGAATTATAATACAATTTGACTCTTATAGACTTATACATATTTGTCATTCTTCTTTGGTTTCATTACGAAAATGTCTAATACCTATTTGTCCTTCCTCTTTGGTTTATTTACGAAAATGTATAATACTTATTTGCCCTTCCTCTTCGGTTTATTTATGAAAATGTCTAAAGGAAAAAAATAAAAAATAAATTCAGGTGGGCATTTTTGGTTTTTCAGCCCAGACCATTTCCAATCTTTTTATGTCAGTTGATCACTTGCATTTTACAAAAAAGTGACCATATAGAAAATCCTCCCTTCCTCGCTTCGCGCGGTCGGTCGGCCCAATAAAATTTAGTTGTTTGATTCCTAAGAGCAACTGCAGTGGTGCGATCAAAACTAAAGATCAAAGACCAAAAAAAAGACCAAATTTTGTGTTTAGTCTGTGGTGTGACGCTATCATAGTGGAGTATATTTAATCGAGCGGTGGTATAGCATTCGTCTGCTGTGGAGCGGTGGTATAACAT
This sequence comes from Papaver somniferum, assembly GCF_003573695.1. Classification (NCBI taxonomy): domain Eukaryota; kingdom Viridiplantae; phylum Streptophyta; class Magnoliopsida; order Ranunculales; family Papaveraceae; genus Papaver; species Papaver somniferum. The sequence goes on from NC_039364.1 coordinate 113,149,064, forward strand.
TCGTCCAACAGAGGCGAACATTTACTAAACGCGCGTTGTGAGGCGTTGGAAATATAAGCGCTTGGTGTGGGACGTTTATATAGTCCACGCCCGAACAAGGGACGGGGATATAGTCCACACCGTATGGGGCGTTGTATACTATACACGCCTGAAATTAGGCGGGCAATATAACACGGCATCTTCTTCACACACTCTACCCTGAGCTTTTCACACACTATCTGGGCGAACATTTCAGCACCGCATGATTGGGGCGAATATTTCAGCACCGTACACAATGAACCCTTCTGAAATCCCAAGTTTGTGAAAAGTGTAACGACCATTCTTACTTCCCTTAGAAGGAAATTCGATCGACTGCATCCATCCACCACCACTACTACCAAGTTTCTTGTCATCTATGTTGTTGAGATTGTAAATTCTTACTTTGTCATTATCTAACCAAAACAGATGCTCATTACAATTATGTGTTCGATAAGATGTACAGACTCCCTCTGCGCTTAAAAATCGGTACATAATCCATTCACATGTATCGGAAGAGAATACTTGAAGGTCGAATTCGGTTTTTGGATGATCAAAATATGGGATAATCACCACCTTGTAAGTAGTCTTCTTGGTGTGATCAAGTGATGTCGATGACAAACATTCTATACCACGCGGATAATATGTTACAGCTGCTTGTGGAGAAGGTAGTGACACCCATTGTTTGGTAACTGGATTACAAATATAGTACCTACTGAGAATCCTGATTGAGGCGTTCATTTCAGCACCGCCTGATTGGGGCGAACATTTCAGCACCGCCTGTCATGGGGCATACATTTCAGCAACGCTTGTCCGGGAGAACATTTTAGCAACGCTCCATTGAAGCGTAGTTTATATATGCGCCTCATCGTGGAACGAGGATTATACATCCGCTTTATGTGAAGCGTAGTTCATATACACGCCTAGTAACAAACGAAGATTATATATTCGCTCGACTATATTTGGTTTTGGTCTTGGTCCCAGACCAAATATAGTCTGGAATTTGGTTTTGGTCCGGCTTTTGATCCTTACTCCTTCCCACTGTGTCTCGATGCTGGATTATATTTATAAGTTTGATCGTCCACTGTGGTTGCTCTAAGGGAGGATCTATCCACACTCTTTTGTAATCACACTATCTCACATTTTGAGTTATATTTTTAATAATATTGCCTTAGTTCCTAAAAAAGAGGTACTTTGGCTTTTTTAATTTGGCCTAAAAATAAGTCAAATTGAAAAAGCTAAAGTAACACTTTTCTAAGAACGGATGGAGTAAAATATTAACGGTGTCGGATTTGAAACTGATATCTGAAGGATATGTTCCCCTTACACAAATCTATGTTCACACCAGAAATGAGCATATTTCGAGACTTTTAATACTATCATTTATTACGTTGAACATTAGTCGTTAAAAACTGGTGGATTTTCAACAGTTGAAATTAAGATCGTAAGGTTTGATATTTGGGAACTTGCTCATTTTTACTAGGTATGTAGAGATTTGTAAGAGGAACGTATCCACAAAATATTAACTTCAAAACGTAGAGATTTGCCAATTTTACTCCCATTAGGGGATGGGCTAACAGCAAAAAAAAAAAATATATATGATCAAAATTATTGCTTTTGCGAACTGCGGTTGACAAAGAGCCATGCAATTTAATCATAAACCGCGCGACTCTTCTTCAGCCGCCGGTGCTTCTTCCCCAACCGCGAGGGGTTTTTCTTCAGCCGCAGACTACGTTTTGTATTTCTCAATACTTATTGTATTATACTTTACGTACTTTATCCCATTTCATCTATTTTTTTTTGTATTTAAACTGAGAAAATAACAGAGAAAATCCATTATTTTTCTTCTTCTTTTTTTCTCCGACGGCAACAGAGAAAACACTTTGAAACTCTCTCTGATCAGATCTGAATCATCCTAACCCTATCTAGTTTTAGTTTATTTCATTCACCTTATTTGCATCAGTTTTTAAATATCCAATGGTTTTTATTCAATTATTTTCGGATCTCTCAGAGGGTTTGCAAGTTTTAAATATGATGGTGTTTTGAGGTCCTTCAAAATAGATGATTATCAAGTTATGGGTTTTAGTTCTTGTCAAAAGAACAAAACTTACTGCGACTAAAAGTTCTACATCAACTACAGGAGCAACAAAAACAACAACAGGTTCAAGATCAAGTTCATCAAATGATACAAGTGTTACCAAGACTCCTCCTGAATCGGAACGACTCAGACCGATTCAAAAGGCCATTGTTACTTTAGGTGTTGTAAATTTGATTACTTTGGCTCATGTTACTTAGATTTACATGTATTAGGTAAAACTTGGTTGGATTTTTACAAGATCATGTCATTGGTATGTGCAGTGATGCAAATATGTTTTATTTGGTTCTAAACAAAAACTAATTGTTTGGCTTCCTGATATGGATCCGTCCTCTAAATTACATGTTCTTAAAATATCTGGTTGTTCAAGTTTCGATCATTGATGTGTCCAGTGCTGCAAATCAGTCTAGTTTGGTTATAAATAAAACCAATTTGGCCTATTTGGAAAGATGAGGGTACCCAAATATACCTCAATCTAAAAAATTTCCACCTATAAGTCCTTTCTCCGAAAGTGATTGTCTATAGACTGAGTCGAGACAATGCAACTAATCGGTTCACACTTCGTGTGATCGTCTATGGATACGAGATCGAGACAATAAATAAATGGTGCGGACTTAACCAAACACAATAGGATTACTATCAAGTAAATAGGAATTAACGTTTGTGTATTTTACTTCTAATTATAATAAAAACAATTATAATTGCGAAATAGAAAAGTAAAAGACACATCAAGATTTTGTTAACGAGGAAACCGCAAATGCAGAAAAACACCGGGACGTTGTCCAGAATTGAATACTCTCTGGATTAAGACCCTATACAAAATCAAACCAAATTCTTATAGTTGAGACCAAGCAACTAAACCTATAGTTCACCTAGTTCCGTCTGTATTCCCACGCCTCCGACTTGTAGTAAGTCACGTACTTGGAACAATTCCTTTGGTTCGTATTCAAACAGTAAAGGAACAACAAATCTGTTCGGTAACAAATCTTTTCAACCAAGTGATATGAGTTCGACAAAAGGCTCTTCAATTTATCTCAATAAACTTCTTTATGATCAGGTCTTTAGATATATCTAATAACAACTACCAAAGTAATTGCCAAGATTTTGCAATCAATACTTTTAATCACAAAGAATTGTATTGATGCCGATCTGCTCAACTAATCAATCCAATCTGCCACAAGGATAAACCGATTATAGTTGGATCCTCTTTAATGGAAACAATTATTGTGCACAACAAAGATTATGAACCCAAATCAGAAATCTTATTCGTCTTCAAATCTTCTTAGATCTTCAATAAACACCTTCACACAATCAACTTGAATCTCTTGTGATCAATCACACACAAAACGGAGTCTGTTAACAATGGATTATCGCAAGACGTCTGTAGATCTATAAACAGTCTAAAGATCCACGTCGAAACTTCGATCTAGTTTGAGTGAATCTTATATCAGAAGAGAAGATTCTCAAGCATAAACAAACTAGGTGCAGTCAAAGTCCAATAACTGTTAGTCAATCAAATCAATCGAAAACTAATAATAAACCGCAATTATCTAGTTTCCCACCAACGGTACTAATAGAGCTTCTCAATCCCAAAGAAGTCTTTAAACCGAGCGGCCGTAAGAGATTTCGCCTAATTAGGTTACTTTCCTCTTCGAATAGGCGGCTCCACCAGTAACAACACAACTAGGTAGTTTTGCTGGCTCTGAAGATTAGTTTGCTCGAAATGCAAACTTTGATATTTATAGACCAAAGAAGTTTGGATACCAAGGAATTTCCAAAACCGAAAATATTCTCAATATATGCAATATATTTCCAAATTCGGTTTCCATAATTCCTGGAAAATATTTGTCCAAATATTGACCGAAATCTCTTATAAAATCTCCAACTAGTAAATGCACATTACTAATTTTTATTTTCCAAATATAAAGTTTAAAACTTAATTAAAAGATTCTCAATTTATTTTCGATCCGGGATTCTCCTTTAGCTATTAAGGAATATCTTTGAACAATAAAAGATAAACGTTACTGCACATGTTCAAAATATGTCGACATATTTACTTTGTAAGTCCTATTTCATACTTACAATCTTGGAATCGACTTGCCACACTTCCAAACAAGTTAAGAATTGGTTCATCTAACTTCCAAAAACTATGTGATTGATTATCCTATCAAATCATCAAACATGGGTTTCACGGTTCTACCAAAACAAGTTTCGGTTATACCTCCATGTGGGTACTAGAATTAGTCACGCTAGTTACCAAAACTTGGTTGACTGGGTACTAGGATCGATTCCCACATATATGTGGTATCTAATTTGTATTTGTTACACATGTCCATAGGATCGGTTCCCAATGTCTAAAAACGTGTTGCACATGTTCATAGGATCGGTTCCTAATAACTAGAAACTTGCTGCACCTCTTACAAGGATCGATTCCCCTCTTTGTGATCGGTTGCACCTCTTACTAGGATCGGTTCCTCTTTGCCTAGATTTGGTCATACCAATAACACTAAATCGATCATACCATCTCAGGTGATTACTTAAGATCGGTTTCACTAATAAAAGTCATACCAATACAAAAGTCAAGCCTTGTGAATAGTTTTACCAAGAACATAAGCAAGTCATGAGTGACTATACTAATCACACATATTGGTAGTTCAAAAGATATGCAATGAATAACGATACCAATAAGCCTAGCGATTTCCCTTTCGATTCACAAAACAAGTTCATGAATTTACTTCCTTTAAACGAATGTAAAACATTGTTTCCTAGGATGAAATATTCACCTCATACCCATACATAATCATAATAGCATTCAAACGATTATGTCGATGTCTTATATACGAAGTTCGAAATATAAGCGTTATACTTCGTATTATATTCCTTAATACTATGTCTAACTAGAGTATAATCATTCACATCTTCACAGTTATGTTTTTAATACGCACGACTTGAAAGATACGTTAGGGAATGAAATAGTTCAAGTCAAATATTACTAACCTCAAGTGGAAGGATGATGTCGTCGTTATAACTCCTTACTTCTTCACATTCTTCAAGTCTTCATGTAATACTTGTAATGTCTCATATCCTAATACTTTCAAGCTAGCCTATACGAAGTTGACTCTAGTATATAATCAAGCGACTATTTAAATGAGTTTTGGTTCACTAAAATGTGACAACCAAACTTGACATACCAACGCTTGGTGGGTTCAACCGGTATGCTCTAATACTATTGATGTGGTATTATCCACTTGAAGCTCTGTAGTGGTTGATATGTTTGTAAAAGTAAGATTGATGATGGTTAAGAACCAGCGGAAATATTTTGAGTTTGGTGAATGTAAGATGACCTTAAACAAACTCTGTAACGACTCTGATTTGAGATCGCCTATATTAACAGGTATTTAAGGTACGCCTCTTTTATGAAAAAAATAAAACATATTATATTTTAACTTCACTTTAAAACCGTTTTTTCCCTTTTTTATTGGATTATATTCCTTATTTTTGTTTTTAATATAAAAAAAATAAGTAGTGGAATATAATGATCAAATTTGTTTATTTTGAGCAGACTTCTCATAATGGAAAAACGAGTTTGTTCATCCACGTGGCCGTGTAAAAAACTATATTAGCAAATTCCCTTAAGAACTGCCTTTACTTGGTAGTTCTGAAAAAAAATTATTATTTATTTTATTTTTGATAACAAAGTACATTTTTATTTGTGAAAATTCAAAAATACAATGGGTTTAAGATGAAAAATAATATGATACAGAGACACATACGGTAAAAGTACAATACCGAGAAATATGACAAGAGAAGAAAAATGAATACCGACATAGAACAAATACAAGTATAATTGAGAACCGAATAAATCGGAGGAGTAATGACTTTTCTTATAAGTTAAATTCCAATCAGAAGAGTAATAACGGGATACTTGTACCTTAATCCATCTTAAAATAAGTTTTATAAATGTAGCTACTCAACCTCTTCATCTCTTCTTTCTCTTCAGCTTGCTAAGCTCCCCAAACTCCTTACTTTATCCTTTTCCTTCCATTAAGTGAGAGACAATTATAAGCTTTATAGACATTTAAGTGAATTATCATTAGCACAAATATTTGCAAACCATAGCAATGTAGGACTTTTACCAACACCTCCTGAATTTATTAGAGATTTTGGAATTAAGGAAAATAACATACTAGCAAGGGTTTTCTTAACTGATATTTATAAACCCGAGAGATAAGAGGAGTGCTAGGTCATATTTGGGAACTAACAAAGCCTTCCAACTTAGAGAAGTATACCCAAATATATTCATCACCAATTTCGTTCTTCTGATGACTTAAAATGGATTTATCTGAATGGTCATTGGTATCCTTTTGGAAATGTACTTTCTGTAACAGCTACGTATCCTGGTATGAGCATCTCTACTGAGGTAGTGAAAGAAATACCCATTTTGGCAAGCATCTCTAATGCAAAACATGAGCATAGAACAAAGGAGAGACTAAGAATTGTAGCTAGTAAACTAGAAAAAGTAAGTAATGTATGTTTGGGAAGTGAAGTTGTTGCCGCAAATTGTCTTCCTAGAGTTCTAGTTTGGATTAATATAGAAAAACCGCTCGTTGAGAAGTTTCTAGTCAAAGTGGATAAATACCCTGTCACCGAGATTTTCTTTAACTACCTTAATCTACCTTCAAAGTTCTTCTCTACCTGTCTAAGGTTTGTTCACAAAGTGAGTAACTGTACTCTCATTCAGGGTAGAGCATTAAAATATATTTACGATATCTCAGTCAATTCTCCATATCTTGAGGATGATATCTTCTGGTTAGATGACATCTTAATTCAAATCTGAAATCCAAAAGATAATGTGGATTGGCACGACAAAACTGAGTCTGTTGAAGCTTACTTGGCATTTCCAGGGGTAAGAGACTCTTTCAATGAGTTATTCAGAGAGCATAATTGATAAGTGCATATAATTCATATGATTTTAATTCATGTCCATTCCATACTTGTTTTATATATTATTTTTGCATGTATTCTTGTTATTACTCTTGTTTTCTCTTATTTGTCTCTATTAGGTGAATCATTTAAAAAGGATCTAAAAAGTGCTAAAAAAAAGCTAAGAAGAGAAGTATTCCAAGTATCCAAGCGCCAAAGTCGAAGAGAAGTGGAAGAAGTGCGACGAAAAGGAGCAAAGATGCTCAAAATCAAGAGACAGGCCAAAGACCAAGCTTAACACATTTAAACAAAGGATTTCTCATCATCAGCTTGAGTAGAATTCAATTACAAATATAATGCAAAAGGAATGAGGTCATTCCGAGTTTGGACGAAGAAGTTACCGGAAAAACAAGTTTATCAAATACCGAAGACTGGAGGGTGCACATATTGGGTACGTGTACCATCGTAACTCAGGAATTTCGTGGGCAGAGGGTATGCATACATGGTACACATACCAAAAATTTCCTGGACACTTTTCTAGACGAGGGTATGCATACCTGGTACGTGTACCATGAAGGCTAAAATTCATGAACTATATATCTTTTAGGTATTTCTTTCATAGCTTAGGGTCGGGTTCCTTAACTGACTAAGATACTTGGAGGCCAAGCATTGTAAACCTATATAAATAGGTATTAGTCCTTGCAAAGAAGAGATCAATATCTACATCATATATCACAAGATAAAGTTTATTTCTACAACTTAAACCTAGGGTTTACCCCTTTAGAGGGAAACCACAATTATTCATCTTCTTCATCTTCTTTTTAATATGATTAGCTAAATACTTTGTCGTGGATGAATTCAATGTTCTAAGCATGGAACTTTATTAGTTATATAAATTTATTTCAAGTTTTAATCATCATTGTTTGTTTTCACTATTTCTAGATTGTTCAAGTGTATAATTGGATTATTTTATTCATCATTCTATTGATAGCAGAGAGTTGTGATATACGTGTAATAGTCGAACACCTCCTACACAAGTAGAGAACGTGAGACCTCGCAAAGGGATTCTATGGAGCCATCGTGTCTGAAGACAACACCAGTAATCTTACCGAGCTTATGCGTATGATGCTAGGATGAACCTAAATTGACAAGCCCTAATGCATTCGACTGGGTTACACCTTGAGAGATTATTTATGGTGGCTCAGATGGATAAAATCTGGTAGTCGAGCGCTTCCGTATCCAGTGACACAAGGAGCTTTGGGTATAGCAGAGCTTGTTTCTGTTCCACGGTTGGTGATGGATGGTTCTAAAGGAAGATAAATTTAAGTATTCTAATCCAGTTAACGCTTGGTAACGGCAAAAGATTCCTTGATCATATCTTTTATTTATTATTATATTTTTATTTATCTTACAACCAATCCCCCTTTTGTTATTTACTTTATTTTGCTGATACAAATAACCTATCAATTACACAGCTATCTGTGTGAACGATCCTTACTACATCTATATTACTAGTTAATTAGTGGGAGATATCTTGATTAATTTGTTGCTCTTATGACACGCATCAATAATCAAAAGTAAACAATATTTTCCCCATCTGTAGAACAATCTAATGAAGTTTTAAGACCTGTGATTATCGATGAAGATATGCAAATAGCGTCTAACTCAGTCTTAGGAAAAGATCTTTCCCTTTTAACTTGCTGGAAAATTTCATTCATTTGCCCTCATCTGATTCTGAGTCATTCAGATCAGCAAACTCGGAAACTTTCCAAGTTTTAGACTCAGCCATATCGGTCGATCCTAAATCACAGTCAGCTATTGAATTACTTCAGGATATTACTAATCTGATTCAAGTTCGAACTGCACCAAAATCTGCTAATCTTCGTAGAATGCTTTCCTTTTATTCTTTCCACTCTTTTGAAAATGCTAGGGACTCATTCAGATCCCCAATTTCAAATGCATTTGTTCGTCTGTCTTTCAAACCCCGATGTCATCTTCATTACTTTTTAATCATAACTGCATCTTAACATCATTTACATCCCCGTTTACTCAACCAAAATCGGCTTTCAAAATTTCAATCCCTGATTTTACATCTTCTTCATCCTCTGAAGGTCTATGCATTATTGCAACCGATAATAGTAAGCTTCTCTAAATAAACCAACATGGATCAAACATCACAAAACAAAAAAAAAGAAACGAATCATATCTCCTAGTACCCTTCTCACTAGATTCCCCAACAGTACAACATGACGAGACACATGTATTCCCCCATTTCTGATCCCCTTCATTTTAATTTGTTGAACAAAATCTCAATCTGAACCGATTTCCGTTCCATTCTATCTTAATTCCTTTGAATTCGATCTGACTAATAATCTGCATTTATACTTACATAGTTATTACCTTAGTTTATACAATATTATTTGCTAGAACTAGTTTAAATTAATTGATAATTTTTTTCCTGTTTTTCTTACATCCACACCATCAATTTGTTTGTTTCTCATCAAACAATTAGCATGAAAATATTGGCCTATGATATTCAGGGATGTGGGAATCCCTTTACACAAAATCACCTAAATTTTTTAATTCGACAAGAAAAGCCATAAATCTTATTTTTATCTGAAACAAAATCTCAGAGTATTCAGTCAAATCTCTTGTTTCATATTATCCAAATTTTTATATAGTATACTCATAGGCCAAGCAGGAGGTTTAGTGATAGTTTGGCTAGATGGTTTCTTCTTTGATGTGATACAATGGAACCTATATATGATTAATATCATAGTGAAAACAATTTTTGACTCAACAAAATGGGTCTTAACTTGCGTATATGAAAGTCCATACCCTTCCAATAGGAACATAGCATGGGACTTCCTAAAGAAAATAAGTATACAAGTTAATGCTAAGGAAATGTCATGGTTAGCTATAGGAGACTTTAATATGATCTTTGATCAAACTCTATATATTAATAAAAAATTGTAGTCCTAACTTGGGCCAGGTATAAATAGTACTAACTGAAAATGCGGGGGTCTAACAACCACACCCAACAATTCGTTTGGCAATCTGAGTGTACTTACTCCAAAACATTTTCTAGAGAATCAACTGGACAGTCAGACTCAATCTAGAATAAAGTATATCAAAGAGTTTAATATCTCTAACTCTTAATTCAATCCGCAATCATCAAATGGAAATCTGCGAGCCCGATTGAATATAAGAGTAATTACTTGAACGGTACCATAGACCAATGTTCAAGTGTCAATCAATGTAAAAATCAACAACCAAAGGTTAGATATTCTAATTGATTGATCTTAACACACAACCTGTGATATTTCAATTATATAACAAAATATAATGCGGAAAAGAAATAACACAGACACCAGAATTTTGTTAAAGAGGAAACCGCAAATGCAGAAAAATCGCGGGACCTAGTCCAGATTGAACACCACACTGTATTAACACTAGCCTACTACCAATTAACTTCAGACTGGACTGTAGTTGAACCCTAATCAATCTCACACTAATTCAATGTACAGTTGCGCTCCTTACGTCTTTGATCCCAGCAGGATACTACGCGTTTGATTCCCTTAGCTGATCTCACCCGCAACTAATAGTTGCTACGACCCAAAGTCGAAGACTTGATAAACAAATCTGTCTCACACAGAAAAGTCTATAGGATTGAATAAATCTGTCTCCCACATAAATACCCAAGAGTTTTGGTTCCGTCTTTTGATAAATCAAGGTGAACAGGAACCAACTGATAGACCTGACTTATATTCCCAAAGAACAACCTAGTATTATCAATCATCTCACAATAAACTTAATCGACTAGCGAAACAAGTTATTGTGGAATCACAAACGAGGAGACGAAGGTGTTTGTGATTAATTTTCTATCTTGCCTATCGGAGATATAAATCTCAAGCCAATTTTACAATCGCACTCAATCACGATAGAAACAGCAAGATCCGATCACGCAACTACAAAGAGAATAGTTGGGTCTGACTTCACAATCCCAATGAAGTCTTCAAGTCGTTAACCTACAGGGTCTCGAGAAGAAGCCTAAGGTTAAAGGAGAATCGACTCTAGTTATGCAACTATTAGCATACATGAGATGTGGGGATTAGGTTTCCCAGTTGCTCGAGTTCTCCTTTATATAGTTTTCAAATCAGGGTTTGCAATCCAAGTTACCTTGGTAACAAAGCATTCAATATTCACTGTCAGATGAAAAACCTGATTCAACCAAGATAATATCTTTTAACCGTTAGATCGAACTTAGCTTGTTACACACAAATGAAATGTACCCTCATTTAGGTTTATGTAACCGTACCCAAACGTGTACACCATGTTGGTTCACAAATAGTTAACCGAGGTTAGCCATATGATTTACTCTCATATCAACCTTATTCATCTTAACCATAACTAGTTCAAATAACTCAAATGAAACTAGTTAAAGAGTTGTTCAATTGCTATATTCTCGTGGATCTATAAAAGAACACAATTGAAGCAAAATCGGTTTGATTCACTCGAATCGATACATGAACATTATAGCCACGGTTTGCAAAGATTTCGTTCCTTATTGATAAATGTTTTAGGTTCATGTACAACCGATCTTAGAAAGTAACCACTTAAGTACGCGTACGGGTATGTGTACTTAAGTAATCAGATTTGAGTTTATTTTAGTTTTCAAACTCAGCAGATTTTCACGGACGTGAACTTTCTGCCAGTATGCGTACGAGTACGCGTACTTTAGGTAACCGGATGAGTTTGGTTTTAGTTTTCAAACTCAACATAAATTCACGGACGTGAACTTCTGCAAGTATGCGTACGGGTACGCATACTTACCCAGTGTCCTACAACCTTTTTGTATACACACAAGTATGCATATTTTAGGCTCTCGGTTTTAGACTTATACACTAATGTGCGAACACACTATGCTTATATCCAAAGATGGTTACAAGATTCTAAACTCTTTAATTAAATCATTGAAACATTCTCCTATAATGACAATAGCCGTTTTCACACACTATTAGCATCAAAGCAATTTTCAAGATATTGAAATAATCATTATCGAAACATTCCAAGTCTTACACCAAATGATTGTATCACACAAACCATGTAAGATGTTACTTGGCATTTTCTCATGATATAAGATGAACTTGGTCGAAGCGAAAGCTTACCAACACATATTTCGAGAAATATGTAAGCGAGATATACTCAGCTCGAAATCTCAAATGTGTATTGAGAAAACTATATCGTAACACGACTTATGTCTCAATATAGGAGATACAGTAGAAATAGACTTTCCAAGTGATATATGAGTTTAAGTCTCCACATACCTTTTGTCGATGAAGTTCCACAAGCTATCTTTAGCAGTTCTTCGTCTTCAAGTGATAAGTATCGTGAAGTCTAAGCTCAACTACACAAACTATGTCCTAGTCCGAGACATCTATAAATAGGCTAGAAATAGAGACTTATAGTTTTGATCACTAACATTGACAAACATGCTTGAGATAGCAACGCATGCGAGTTCGACCTAGCAGTGCTCTAACAATCTCCCCCTTTGTCAATTTTAGTGACAAAACCATCAATACATATGGATTACAAAATAAATAAAAATTATCGCTTCTCATCCAAATGCTTTATTTCCTTGGCATCTTCAATGTGACTCAAAATCTTCATCACTTCCAAGTACTCCATGATCTAAAGGTTGCAAGTTCAGCATCATAGTTGTTGAAGATCCGTAGCGATAACAATGAGAAAACAAATGCTCCCAATCATTGTTATACAGTGTCATAGTATTATTACATAGCATCAAATTTCAATTGATCACAACTTTGACAACAGTACTATGATGATATATATCACTCCCCCTTAGTCAATACTTCATCTCGACATGAAAACCACTCCCCCTTACATAATGATCTGTAAACCATATGTATTTGTAGTATCACATTACACATTATGTCTCCCCCTTTTTGTCAATATAAATTGGCAGATGTACGAAAACTAGTGGGATCATCATGAAATTTTCATAGAGATACTTCATGACCAAATGAGAATACCATATCAACTTATTTAGATGCCATCATAAAGCCGAAGCTAAATGCATTCATCAAGGAGTTTATAAAGATACAAGATAACCCCTATAATATTCCACATCGGCATTCCTCACAAAGATTTGGAAATTAAGCACAAGTTCAAAAAGAACTCTCCCCCATAAAATGCCATTCCCGAAAGAACAACAAAGGCGACCTTACATTCATGAGAAAAGAAGGATTTCTTTGGACATAACCAAATCACATGAAAACATGAATTTGAATCCAAAGTATTCAATTGAATTATCCACAAAATAATTCATGATTAATCCAATCGAAATGCACAACTAAATTAACCACAAGAAAACCCATGATTAATTCAATTGGAATTACACAACTAAATTAACCACAAAAGTGATCAATTCAATTGGTCATGCTCGTCATAAGAGAACTTACGGAGCAACAACTAAACTGACCACAAGAGAATGATCAATTCAATTGGTCATGCTCAAACATAAGAAAACTTATGGATCAACACAATATATGCACAAAGAATGTGGATCGGAGATCGACCAATACTGCGGAATAGACAAGGATTCATTCTATTTTCCATCACTATTTGCACAATGACATATAATAGACTTAATCCTTGTAAACAAAAGTTTTATCCTTTCTTCAATCAAAACAATGGCATAAAAGGTTTTAACTTTTGTAATGTCAAAAGTTCATTCTATCTTCTATCAATACTTTCATACCGACATAATAGAGATAACTTTTGAACAAGTATGGGACAGTCACAAGTTCACGGACGTAAACAACATATCCCATAACAATTTGCAATATATAAAATCATAAAGATTAAAATTACAAAAAATCATCTTCCAAATAACTTAGAATTTAAATAAATAAATCTAAAAACATTGAAGATGAAAATCGTTGGACATAGCTATGTGTACTCACAATAATGGCTATTCCAAACCCTAGTTATTCTTCTAAAAACATAAAAAATAAGATTTACTAGACAAAAAAGCTCAGACGAGATTAGCAACCATGGAACGGACAAGGGCAAGTTCATCAGTTGCTTTCTTTAGCTCCTACTTCAAAAACACTAGATTTCGTTGATGCAATCTCGAGATGTTCACGCACGACCTCAAAATCTTGAAGAAGATTTCCAACCAATTGAACAGACATCTGGATTGGAAGATATTTTTCATGATCAATTGCTTTATAGCAAATAACGGGAATGGGATCATCATTAAGTTCAAAGGTTACATCAAAGTTGTCTTCCTTTTTTCTTCCTTCCATCGTGCACTTGCTCAATCAATCTCATAAAATCTCTCAGCGTTACCGAACTAGTATATGTATGTGAATACCAATATTCCGCGGAGCACGTGTTACGATCTCAGTGGTCGCATACAAGATAACTGTGCAACCCTCGCTATACATAGGAATCCAAGTAACATAGGATACCTTCGTAGATCTACTTTATCCCACCCCAAGAAAGGATGTCTCGATGGCTAAGATGGAAGAAGTAAAAGCCTAGTCTATGGAAGAGAAGCTGGCGAAGGGACAAAGGTAGATGACATATCTAATTATCATTAAATGCACAAATCTCTTATCTGCACGCATAACTAATGCACGTGGAGAGATATGATGTGGCGGTACCAGATTGGAAGAGGCTGGCGGTGAACGAAAGTACAATCTGTACTGAGGCTGTGGAATTCCCGAAGGAACGTGGGTCAGCTGAGGTGGCAGAGTTCGACTGGAAAGAGCACGCGGCGAGCGAAGGTACCATATGTACTAAAGGTATATCAGGAAACGATGGACCTAGAGGCAGCAAAGATATACTTGGAGCAGAAGGGGTTATAAATACCAAGCCTCACCAACAAACTAAGGGCATTCAATATCTAAGAGAGAAGATCTAGTCTTAAGCTTATACCTCTTTAATGTTTAGAACTTAAGTAGTTACTTCAACTTGAGTTCTCTCTATTATTTTGGGAAGCATTTAAGATCTTTGTAACCACCATAACTTAATACAAAACAATCACTCATTACCCCGTGGACATAGACGAAAGTCGAACCACGTAATCTCTTGTGTCTCATGATAACTTAACAACTTTTATATTATCTTTGCATTCTTGGTTGTTATTGTGATCTTGAGTACCCTTTATTACTTAGCACTATCAGTTCAACAGAGACATCAATACTACTTAGTATCTGATTCTCTGAGTTCTACACATTACGTAGACTATGAGAAAACGAGTAGTCACAGTTTGGCGCTAGAAAGGTTTTGCTCACCAGTTTGAGTTTTTATATCCCGTCATTTATTTTACTAATGCATCTTCTTTAAACGAAGAGATCTGAGTTCAACATCGATGAATCTCACTTTCTAGTGATGGGTTCGTCCGTTGTTTTCGCAAGTTCTTTGAGTTCATAACCTCTAAGACTAGCAATCTCACAGATCTACAAAAGTTTTTACAAAAAATCACCCACAAAATGCTAAAACTTTTGTTTTGTACTAAAACAGCCTTTTCCGACAAAGCATCCTTTAGATCTGAGTACCTCAGACTGCAGAGTAATCTCTGTAAAAGTTTAAGGAAGAAAGATCTTCTAAAGCATTTTTAATAACCCTGTTTTTTGGGAAGATCCGACACCCCTTTTTTATTGGTTTTTAACGTTTAAGGTTGTTTCTTCCAAGGGTGTCATGAACATTTAATACCCGTCTTTCCAAACGTCATTTCAGTCCTTGTTCTGAAAAAGCTGCTTAGCCGTCTTCTATATCAGAGCATTAATTTCCACTTTTGGCGAAGGCACCCAAGTAGCAGATTTTTGTCGTTTTTTCTGTGACTACAGGATAGCAAAATCCGAAGGCATGCATAAACCAAGTGATGTACCAACAAGATCACGACCAACAGTCACAAGAGGAAGATCTCAAAAGCCGTCTCAAGCAAATCAACGAACAGAAGCAGAGGACGGGAAAAGTGAAATAACACGAAGGAAGATTGCTAACAAACCACCTATTCCTGCTGAAGAGATGTGGCAAACATCGGGAGCTCAACCACTTTACGGCATGCCGTTACCAGAGCATCCCAATATCACGCAGCCACCTGCGGCCAACGCAGGGTTACCCAGAACCTTAGCTCCTACAGGACGAGGGTTGGGAAACCTAACTCCAATCCATATATATCCGGACGCACCGGTCATAGAAGAAGGAATGGATAACTCTGAGGACCCGGCCGACATCACTCCTCAGGCTGGTGGAATCCACAACGAAGAATAAATAGCAGCACAAGTAACAACTTTACTACTACGAAACAAGGAGCATGAGGATGCAATACACGTGATGGCTCAGGAAAACCAGAACCTAAAGGACATGATAGACGTGCAAATCGAAGGTTTCCAAACTCACCCTCCGCTAAAGAGGCGTGAAAGCGGAACTACCTCAGGAAGACGAAGGGTGGATCTCAACCCACCAAAGGCTAACCCAGCAGGGGGAGCCAGAAGAACACGCCGTGATCCAGATGAGACGGATCCAACATACAAGCCCTCTCAGTCATACTACGAAGAGAAATTTTCCAGAGATGCTCACAACGTGAGCATGGTTATGGAGCAAATGGAAAAAATGCGGAAGAAGATACAATGACTAAAAACAGTCCATGCAGGCGCAAGACTAGAAAAGGTACTACAAGAAGCGACAACATCTCTGTTGTCTTTTCGCATTTTGAGGGAATCCATTCCTCCGAAATGCCATGTGCCTACATTTCAAGCATACAATGGTACATACGATCCTGCAGCCCACCTACGGTACTACACTCGTGTCTTTGCCCATTGGGAAAGAGATGAGGTAGTACTTTGCAGGTACTTCCCGACAAGCTTGATGGGATCAGCATTGGCATGGTATGATAGTTTACCAGCAAACTCAATTGACTCCTTTGAGTAATTATCTACGGTGTTCTTGGATACATACATGTACAACAAGTCAACAAAGCAGGGTTAGATAGGCTATTTTCATTAGCTATCGGATCCCGGGATACATTGATGCAATACACAGACAGGTGGCAAAAAAAATGCCAAGCAATAGGGAAAGTCAATCCAGAAATTAACATTAATTGCTATAAGTATGGGCTTGACAGAACCTCAGCCATCTTCGTGGAGCTTCACAACCGAGACCTTGATTCCGAATGAGAGCTTAGGGTTGTCCAAGACCGCTACATCAGACTCGAAGAAATCCAGAAAGACAACCCCAGGGCACAAGCAAAGACCACAACAGGTCCGCAATGATCCAACTCTATGAAACCAATTCCGGAGATACCTAAGAGGCAAAACGAGACCAGGGAAAAAACCAGCTCTCGAGATAAAAAATCAAAATACGGAGACGGAAAAGGTAGAGGAAAAGGAAGAGACAAGTACGTAGATAATATCTATACAAAGCTAAACACCACATTCTCCCACATCCTAAGCAAGTAAGGAGCGAAGCCAGGCTTTCCCTACCCTAACACTAGGGGAAAGCAACCAGATAAAACAAAGGAGGCTAAGGAATACTGCGAGTATCACCAGTACTACGGGCATACAACTGATACATGCTATCACCTAAGGAACACGATCCAGAGATTCATAGACGAAGGCAAGTTCATGGAGTACAAGCAGATACAACCAGCTGATACTGAGGTAGCCCCCAAGAAAAGGGTAGAACTACCTTAGGACGGCAAATACATCAACATGATTACCTTGTCCATCGGAGGTTAGGAGGAGCTAATCGAAGACATCCTCGAGTTAGCTTGAAACAGGAGAAAGCTAGAAGCCCACGAAGTGTTCAAGCTAAGTGGACCACCTACTAGAACTTGGGAAGAATGGATGGACACGCCATTAACATTCTCAACAAAAGACGTCAATCAGGAGGTCGAGATGCACTATGATCCATTTGTGATCACTCTTCCAATACATGTATGGAACGTCACGAAGGTCCTCGTTGACGGGGGCGGCTCGTTAAATGTACTGTTTTACGAACCCTACCTACGCATGGGTTTGACAGTGGATCAGATGGACTCTTCCACTTGCACAATATACGATTTCAATGGAGTAGTCTCTAGACCAAAAGGAGAAATCGTCTTGCAGGTACGTGCAGGACCCTTAGTAACAAATACAAGGTTCTGTGTGGTGGAAGCACCTTCGCCCTACAATGTAATCATGGGAAGGCTATGGGTCCATAGATTACGAGGAACAACTTCGACATATCATTAGTACCTTCAAATCCCTACACTAATAGGTGAAATGGAAATCAAGGGTGACTAGCAAGACGCAAGGCTATGCAATCTGGCAGAGGTCAGACTCAACGAAGAAAAAGCTGTCGGCCAGCAACACGAAAGCAAAAGAAGAAAGTCAAACACTAAAGAAGTGAAGGACGGAGCCTTCTCAGTACCCGAAGCCACCTCAGTTCCGGAGACAAGCACCTCTGCCACTCTAGGGGAAAACGTCTCTGCCAAATGACAATTACAGAAAAGCACTCCTCAACGTCCTCAGAAACAAACCTTCTCACCGGTAGAACGAACAAAGAAAATCAACATCGGAACGGGGGTGGAACCAAAGATGGTGAACATCGGAACTTTACTTGAAGAGGAAGAGGAGATGCAACTACAAAGGCTACTAAGGGACTACGCAGATGTCTTTGCGTGGTCAATGGAAGACATGCCTGGAATTGACCCGAATTTGGTCTCCCACCACCTTCGGCTCAAACCATAAATACCACCATTTAAGCAGCGCATCCGTAAGGTGGCAGACATCTTCCATGAAGCAGTAGAAAAAGAGTTACAAAAGCTACTAACCGCAGGATTCATACGAGAAGTCAAGTATCCCACATGGATAGCTAACATGGTGATCGTACCCAAGAAGAACGAAGGTGTACGCATATGCATCGACTTTAGCAATCTCAACAAAGCCTGCCCCAAAGACAGCTACCCGTCGCCTAACATTGACCAACTAGTCAATGCAACTGAAGGACACACCAGAGGCTATCCTTCATGGATGGATACTCAGGTTACAACCAAATCGCCCTTGCAGAAGAAGACCAGGAGCATATTGTGTTCTTTACCCCACGAGGCTTGTATTGCTATACAAGGATGCCTTTTGGACTAAAGAACGCGAGGGCAACATATGTTGTTCTTTCAGGATCCACGGGAGAGACTCCATTCCTACTAACTTACGTAGCCGAAGTTGTCATCCCAACAGAGATAATACTCCCACAAAAAAAACAGAGGCTGGGAGAAGAACCTAACAACAGACCTAATGTTAGGAAAGATCGATGATCTTGAAGAAAGGCGGGAAGTGGCTTTGCAGAAGATGGTAAACTATCAAAGAAGGCTAGCTCGCGAATACAACAAACGAGTCATCCCTAGAAACTTTTTGGTCGAGGAATACGTATTACGACAAATACCACCATATCAAAGAAATAAGGAGTGGGGCAAGCTAGCTCCGACATGGGACGAGCCCTACATCATACACGACATCGCTGGAAAAGGGTCATACTACCTAAGGACCCTCAAAGGTGAAGTACTACAACACCCTTGGAATGTAATGTACGTAAAAAAGTACTACCCGTTAGAGAATGGTGATCACTTAGGAGAAGAAGGGAACGGGCAATATCCCACCATGTTCTGTCCCTGAT
Organism: Papaver somniferum; assembly: GCF_003573695.1. NCBI lineage: Eukaryota > Viridiplantae > Streptophyta > Magnoliopsida > Ranunculales > Papaveraceae > Papaver > Papaver somniferum. Next base: position 113,168,784 of record NC_039364.1, read on the forward strand.
CAAAGGTATTACGAACCTTACTAATCAATGAAAGAAACTTTTTGCTAAGAGAAAGTCAATTTCTGATTGGGTACAAATTGGGTTAGAATAGACACCCTCCATCAGGATTGACGATGAGACAAGGCAAGACATAACTGCGCACATGTCAATATTCGGATCCTTAGAGTGATAACTCCATTCATGAGGCAATAAGAAAAACTAAGATATCCCCTATAGAGATACCTTGTCGAAGTAAAGCAGCCTTCGCGCTGAACGAGTAGGGTTACATGAAAACTATTGCCCACGTAGGAGCCCTCGCCACCATGGTACCTTATGGCCAAAGGATACTTACGTAGGACGATGAATGTTCCACCCAAGGTTAAACATACCTTAGCACCTAGTGATAACTTGAACGTGCAAACATCTAGACACAACACGTCTACAAGCAAAATACTCATGCAATAATATAGGTACAATAATAATGTTACCAAAATATGACTAACATGTCTTAAAAGTTGCAGATATCAAAGATTCAAACCATCAGGAAACATTGTTTCAAGGAAAAGAGACGACATAAAGGCCCCTCAGCTGGGGGCAACATACAACAAAGAGTTCAGTTAAGATAGACAGAATCAAGAATAAGGGAGACGAGGAAAGACCACACCCTCAGCTTGGAGCTCGGCCTGTGCAAAGACATCATTAATATAATCGATGGCCGACTTCTCAAACTGCGCCTTCATCTGAGCAGACTGGGTCACCAAATCCGAAGCAGACTTTTGACGAAGCTCTGTCATCTGAGCAGTGAGCTGATCGTTATCTTGATGGAGAGCCTCAGCCTTGAACTTAGCAGCAATATCAAACTGACAAGATATCTCCATCGAATATATTTTATCTTCAAGATGGTTGATCTTAGCATTTGCACCCACCAGCTGCTCCTGGAGACCTGCAAATACGAAGGGTGTAAGGACTAAGGGGAAACAAAGATACAAAGTATACTGCTGGAATATAAAGGCCCTAGGATACCTCCTGCGTGGCTAAGGGATTATTTTAAACTACACTGAGCCTCAGCCAGATCCACCTCAGCGGCCTCAAGATCTTCCTGATGAGTGCCAAATATTGTATATATTTATCCCTTTTTGTTGGCATTTAACTCATCTTTTGTGCAGTAATTCTACATTTTATCCCATATTCTGTATTTTCATTGTTTTCAAGAATAAATATTTTTCTTACTTAATTTTGCATTTTTAGGTAATAAATAAAGTCTGGATGACTTGCGGAGCGGAAAAGAGCTGAAGAGTGGTGAAAAGCCGGAAGAAATTACGCAAGGAAGCCGCAAAGAATGGAGCGCACGTCCAAAAAGCTAGGAATGGGCTCAAGAAGGAAGAATTGTTCTTAAAGAAGATATGGGCTTGGCATACCCAAGGCCCAAAACCCTTACCCAAACCCATTTTCTATATCCATACCCGCCTCCATTCTCAGCCGTTAGATTGGATCCATCTCATCATCCAATGGTCGCTTCTTCATCGTGCATCAAAATCTGAAGTCCCTGCAAAACACCATAGTGCCTAAATTCCAAGCCATCAGATTAGATTGCAGTTGAATCCTACGGTCGATCCTATGCCTGTTCATCAAATCCCGATGATTCCGCTCAACACTACAACACCTAACCTAATCTCGCACCGTAGACTTTGTTGTATTTTACATCCTACGGTCGATACAAGCTGCTTATTTCTTAGCCGTCCGATCCACCTACCATCTCCATATCCAGCGGCTTCAGATCGCGGTACACCCATCTTGATACACCCGCCTAACACACTAATACTCGAACCCTATACCCTAAACCAAACAGCACCTAATCTCTTCTCCATCGACTCCATCTTCTTCTCCCCCATTCCTCTGCAGAAACACCCATTCCACCATCATCACCTCCACCTGCTACTTCCATCATCCATCGCTCCTGTCACCACCATTTCTACCACCAACTCCTCTGTCTCAATCACCTATACATCCCCCTACTCTCTAGCCATCTATTACATCAGCCCATCACCCCTCTTTCTCGCTGGAACCCTAGGCGTGAAGAGTTGATGAAATAGATGAGGCTATAGATTGAAATTGAGGGCAGAGAAGGATCGAGAGAGAAGAGAAGAGGCATGGGTCACCACCAATTCAGCGGATTTGGTGAGCAATTTCGTAATTGAAAATACCTAATTTTAATTTTAGGGTTTGTAAATTATTGGGGCTTTTGAAGTATAAATAGCTCATGGTGTAGAGGATGAAGGGTGTTCTTGGGCTAGCCAAGATTCCCCCAAATTTGGGTTAGTGTATGTTTAATTTTAATTTTCAATTTCAACTTCAAATCAATTTAAATCTTTAGGGTTATGTTTAATTTGTTCTCAATTCTGTTATTTTGTGCTGTTTAATTCTTGTTGTTATATTTCTGTTTAATATTTGTTGTTTTTATAATTCCATGACCTGTTTAATTTCTGAATACCATGTCCTGTTACTTGATGTTTAATGCTTACTGTTCCTATTCTTCTTATGTTTTGCTCACTGTAATTCCTGTTCTTGTTCTGTTTAAGTGTCCAGTTTAGTGTTCTGTTTAGGGTTCATGTATAGGTTAATATTGTTCATTGTTCCTGTTTGTCCCCTGTTAATGATAATCCTGTTAGTGTTAATTCTGTTTAATGTTAATGTTAGTTTAAATGCTCAAATGTTAAGTTTGTTCATTGTGAAGTGATGGAATGTTAGGCTAGAAGCCTTGAAGCATTGGATTGATTGAGCAGTGGGGAGAAACTAGTGCTCACTAGTGACTGTGAGCAAACTGGTTCTCTTCCCACTCTAGTTGTATGCCTAGGCTCTCTTGTTTTGTCAACTGTTAGCTTCCCAAATGTTAGGATTAGTCTACTGTTGTGTGTCAATGCTAGGTTAGAGCCTTAGAGCATTGAGTTGATTGAGCAGTGGGGAGAAACTAGTGCTCACTAGTGACTGTGAGCAAGCTGGTTCTCTTCCCAGTCTAGATGAATGCCTAAAGCCATTGCCTTGGCTTTGCTTTTTTTTTCCTTCCTTTTTTTTTACTTCACTGTCTTCTTCACACCCCTGCCCTTGGCTTAGGCCTTGGTTCCATTGTTCTTGTTTAGTTTCATTGTACTGTCACTTTTCCTCATTCCTTCACTGCCACTGTTTTACTTTCACTTGTCCTTCATTTTGTTTGCTATTTTCTCCTGCTACTTCAACTTCTCCCTTGCTGCTGCCTCCTGCATCTGAGTTTCTGCAGCTGTTGCTGCCACTCCACTTCTCTTGCCATGTGCTACAGCCACTGCTGCTGCTGCAACTGAGCTTGGCTCACAGCACAAGCCCAGTCCAGTCATTACAAAAGCCCACTGTTCTTCTGTTTAAGGCCTAAGGCCCAGTTCACTGTTACCAAGCCCAGTACACATCAAAAGAACCCAAGCCCAAATTCAAAACCAAAGCCTAGTTCACTACCAAGCCCAGTTCACAAGTGAACTGTTAAGCCCAGTCCACAGTTCTCTCCAAAAGCCTAGTGTACTGATAGGCTAAAGCTAAAGCCCAGTTCATTCCCAAAGAACTCAAAGGCCCAAAGCACAATCATAACCCATTGGTTACCAAAATCCATTGGTACCCAAAGCCCAACAATAGCAACTAGAACCCAAAATAGCTAAACACTACAAAACACCCCCAGTCTCTGTGGATCGACCCGTACTTGCACGAGCTACAACCGACGACCGTGCACTTGCGGTATTACTGTAGGCCCGTTTTTATCTCGCTTAATTTTCATACGCTTTCCCGGGCCCACCAAGTTTTTGGCGCCGCTGCCGGGGATTGGTGCTGTGTTTTTCTTGTAGTTTTATTAGCTATTTTTGCATTTCACTGCATAGCATTTGCATCTGCATCTGCTTCACTTCATTTGCTGTTGGACCTGCTGTTCTGAACCTGTTTTTCCTCTGCTGGGACGCCACCAAGGAAAAGAACCAAAGCCCAACTGGGTTTTTGCAACAATATCAGAGCAGCTGGGCTGTGCTTAAAAGGTAACCCATTTAAGAGAACCCGAATTGTGGGCTTCCAATTTTTAATTGTGGGCTTGTAATATTAAAGCCAATTTTTGGGCTTTTTATTTTCTGTTGGGTTTGTAATTAATTTCTGTGGGCTTGTTTGTTTAATTTGTGGGCTTGTATTTAATTTTTGTGAGCTTGTTTAATTTGGACTGGTATTTTGTATTCTGGGTTTTTAAACCCAGATGAGCTTGTAACCGATCACGCTAGGTTAACTCGTTAGTGGGCCGAGTACCCAAATTCTAGGCCGAGATTTTGGACTCAGTTTCACCAAACGTTTTCAAACCAGCTGAGCCAAAGCAAACACAAAACCAAACAGTGGGCTTGCTCCCATTCAAAAACCAAATTTTATTTTCTTTTTTTTTTAAAAAAAAAAAAAAAGTTTCCAAATGTCTCCCGACAAAACCAAATTTTTCCAAAAAGTCCAATCCCATTAAAAACCAAATTTTCTTGTAGATAATGTGTTAGTTAAATTTCCTTTTGTATATATTTTGTGCTCATCCATTGTGACTCCGAATATGTTGGAGTTTTGCCTTGGATAACGGAGTTTTAATTCTGCTTTCGCCGAAATCGGGTATTCTCTCTCCTTTTACTCTACTCAGCATGTTCCTCTTCATATATTGTTTTATAATTCTTTCCATATTTTTAAACATTGAGGACAATGTTTAGTTTAGGTTTGGGGGTATAGAGTGGATACCATGATAATATGCTATAATTGAAAACGAACTCCTTCTTCTTTTGAAAAAATCGAAAAAATTATAAAAAATTAAAAAATTGAAAAAAACATAAAAATGGAGCTCATTTACCTTGAAATGTTGACTCTTGTGCAAATATGTATTTTTATTAGGAGTCTTAGTCTAGATATTTAGGCACCCTGATTCTAGCACAATTCACATAGTGATAAGAAATTTACACGCGCACGATCTACCAATACATGTATGGCCTCGATCTTCAAGGTGTTTGATAGGAAGTTACGATTGCCAATCACTTTAGAATACTGAACGAAACTTGACTAGCTTGTTCTTTGGTTGGTTGGGATAGAAGGTGGAGGTTACATTAAGAAAGACAACCATCGAATTTAACTGGGTGCATCAAAAAGGGCTACCTCTTGCAAAGTGTCATGTAATCTTTTGTTTCCTTTTGTATATGTATCAAAAGTGTTTCTATGTCCAAATCAAAAAATCAATGTTAAAAAAAAAAAAAAAGAAGAAAAAAAAAAATCAGAAAAATACAAAAAAAATCAAGTATTTATCAATTCCATCATCTTTGTTCCAAAAATAAAAGAGAATAGTCAATGTAAATAAGAGTCATGTAAAGAGTCATTTTGTTGTTTCATTGTAATAAGCAAGGAGGGTGTATGTCATTGATGTACAACGCGAGTAATTGTGAAATACCTCCAACTCATTCACAATTCTCGTAAAGTCCGGACAGCTAGCTAGATTTCGACCTTGGTTCTTAGCCTGAGAAACTATCTCTTGGTGATTAGTAGTCATAACTTCAGATCTTTCTTTACATGTGTAGATACACTTTACACTCTTATCACATGTCTTTTTTGTTATCAGTGCTAGGATTGTGCCTTTGATAGCTAGATTGACATCTCCATTTTGCTATGAGCTTAAACTGACTTGCACATGTCACATTTGATGGAATCTGAGCTTATATTTTGACCTAGAACTTTGTAGGTACGTTCTAAGCAAACCTTCACGAGACTTCAACTCGTCCACTAGGGACACTTAGTGGTTTAAAAGGCTTAGTGCATACGCTAAATGCATTCGAGAGACCAACGACAGTGGTATAGTTAGGATTTCCTTAGTTTTGTTTTACTTGAGGACAAGTAAAATTCAGGTTTGGGGGTATTTGATGAGTGCCAAATATTGTATATATTTATCCCTTTTTGTTGGCATTTAACTCATCTTTTGTGCAGTAATTCTACATTTTATCCCATATTCTGTATTTTCATTGTTTTCAAGAATAAATATTTTTCTTACTTAATTTTGCATTTTTAGGTAATAAATAAAGTCTGGATGACTTGCGGAGCGGAAAAGAGCTGAAGAGTGGTGAAAAGCCGGAAGAAATTACGCAAGGAAGCCGCAAAGAATGGAGCGCACGTCCAAAAAGCTAGGAATGGGCTCAAGAAGGAAGAATTGTTCTTAAAGAAGATATGGGCTTGGCATACCCAAGGCCCAAAACCCTTACCCAAACCCATTTTCTATATCCATACCCGCCTCCATTCTCAGCCGTTAGATTGGATCCATCTCATCATCCAATGGTCGCTTCTTCATCGTGCATCAAAATCTGAAGTCCCTGCAAAACACCATAGTGCCTAAATTCCAAGCCATCAGATTAGATTGCAGTTGAATCCTACGGTCGATCCTATGCCTGTTCATCAAATCCCGATGATTCCGCTCAACACTACAACACCTAACCTAATCTCGCACCGTAGACTTCGTTGTATTTTACATCCTACGGTCGATACAAGCTGCTTATTTCTTAGCCGTCCGATCCACCTACCATCTCCATATCCAGCGGCTTCAGATCGCGGTACACCCATCTTGATACACCCGCCTAACACACTAATACTCGAACCCTATACCCTAAACCAAACAGCACCTAATCTCTTCTCCATCGACTCCATCTTCTTCTCCCCCATTCCTCTGCAGAAACACCCATTCCACCACCATCACCTCCACCTGCTACTTCCATCATCCATCGCTCCTGTCACCACCATTTCTACCACCAACTCCTCTGTCTCAATCACCTATACATCCCCCTACTCTCTAGCCATCTATTACATCAGCCCATCACCCCTCTTTCTCGCTGGAACCCTAGGCGTGAAGAGTTGATGAAATAGATGAGGCTATAGATTGAAATTGAGGGCAGAGAAGGATCGAGAGAGAAGAGAAGAGGCATGGGTCACCACCAATTCAGCGGATTTGGTGAGCAATTTCGGAATTGAAAATACCTAATTTTAATTTTAGGGTTTGTAAATTATTGGGGCTTTTGAAGTATAAATAGCTCATGGTGTAGAGGATGAAGGGTGTTCTTGGGCTAGCCAAGATTCCCCCAAATTTGGGTTAGTGTATGTTTAATTTTAATTTTCAATTTCAACTTCAAATCAATTTAAATCTTTAGGGTTATGTTTAATTTGTTCTCAATTCTGTTATTTTGTGCTGTTTAATTCTTGTTGTTATATTTCTGTTTAATATTTGCTGTTTTTATAATTCCATGACCTGTTTAATTTCTGAATACCATGTCCTGTTACTTGATGTTTAATGCTTACTGTTCCTATTCTTCTTATGTTTTGCTCACTGTAATTCCTGTTCTTGTTCTGTTTAAGTGTCCAGTTTAGTGTTCTGTTTAGGGTTCATGTTTAGGTTAATATTGTTCATTGTTCCTGTTTGTCCCCTGTTAATGATAATCCTGTTAGTGTTAATTCTGTTTAATGTTAATGTTAGTTTAAATGCTCAAATGTTAAGTTTGTTCATTGTGAAGTGATGGAATGTTAGGCTAGAAGCCTTGAAGCATTGGATTGATTGAGCAGTGGGGAGAAACTAGTGCTCACTAGTGACTGTGAGCAAACTGGTTCTCTTCCTACTCTAGTTGTATGCCTAGGCTCTGTTGTTTTGTCAACTGTTAGCTTCCCAAATGTTAGGATTAGTCTACTGTTGTGTGTCAATGCTAGGTTAGAGCCTTAGAGCATTGAGTTGATTGAGCAGTGGGGAGAAACTAGTGCTCACTAGTGACTGTGAGCAAGCTGGTTCTCTTCCCACTCTAGATGAATGCCTAAAGCCATTGCCTTGGCTTTGCTTTTTTTTTCCTTCCTTTTTTTTTACTTCACTGTCTTCTTCACACCCCTGCCCTTGGCTTAGGCCTTGGTTCCATTGTTCTTGTTTAGTTTCATTGTACTGTCACTTTTCCTCATTCCTTCACTGCCACTGTTTTACTTTCACTTGTCCTTCATTTTGTTTGCTATTTTCTCCTGCTACTTCAACTTCTCCCTTGCTGCTGCCTCCTGCATCTGAGTTTCTGCAGATGTTGCTGCCACTCCACTTCTCTTGCCATGTGCTACAGCCACTGCTGCTGCTGCAACTGAGCTTGGCTCACAGCACAAGCCCAGTCCAGTCATTACAAAATCCCACTGTTCTTCTGTTTAAGGCCTAAGGCCCAGTTCACTGTTACCAAGCCCAGTACACATCAAAAGAACCCAAGCCCAAATTCAAAACCAAAGCCTAGTTCACTACCAAGCCCAGTTCACAAGTGAACTGTTAAGCCCAGTCCACAGTTCTCTCCAAAAGCCTAGTGTACTGATAGGCTAAAGCTAAAGCCCAGTTCATTCCCAAAGAACTCAAAGGCCCAAAGCACAATCATAACCCATTGGTTACCAAAATCCATTGGTACCCAAAGCCCAACAATAGCAACTAGAACCCAAAATAGCTAAACACTACAAAACACCCCCAGTCTCTGTGGATCGACCCGTACTTGCACGAGCTACAACCGACGACCGTGCACTTGCGGTATTACTGTAGGCCCGTTTTTATCTCGCTTAATTTTCATACGCTTTCCCGGGCCCACCACTTCCACAAGGGTATCATGCTCAGTCCGGAGGTCATCAACATCTATCCGGAGCGAAGCATTCTCTGACGATAGAACTCGGTAAACATTTTCTAACTCTTCAAACTTCTTGATCAAAGATGCATGAGACATGGAAGATGATGCGGAGTCAGCCTCAATGAGTTTGTTCTCAAGAGAACAGACCTCAGAAGACAAGACGTTGCGCTCTGCAGTAACCTTAGCTAAAGAGGCACATGCATTCTCGAAATCCGCATGGAACTTTTTGCGGATAATTTCTTGGGCTGAAAGGCGTCTCTCAACTAGGGAAATATCCTCCTTTTGCTTTAGAATGAGACCCTCCTTCCAATTAAGGGCTTCGTCACATTCTTTACGAAGCAAAGCTTACTAAATCCGAGTTATGAGCAAATTCAAGGGAAAGTTGGGCCTCATTATGGACGGTAACGTTCATCAATATATCAGACTTCTTCTGATAATATCAAACATCGGAGGATAACTTGGCTACTTGATCCCGAAGATATCTAAGCTCACCAGAGCTACCAGCTGGCAGGCAGAGGCTGTCTCAGGACTATGCAACTAAACAAGAACAACAACAAAGCTAAGGGAAATAAGGAACGAACCTATGGCTTTGGAGGACTCAGCAGCCAGAGCAGAATCAGCAGCTTTATGCACGTCCTCGGCAACCTTAGCGGCATTGTTAGCTCTCTCGAGTGTCAGCAAACAAGCCTCCAAGGATCTCTGAGTCTTCCTCAGATCATCGTCCAATGAAGATACCCTAGCAAGAGAAACAACATCACTGGACGAAGGTTGATGTGTGCCAGCAAGGGCATATTATTGACGAACACGCTCCAACAGAGCACTCAAGTGAGTACACTTAGCCCTATAAAACTTGAGCAGGGTGCAGCTCATCTATATGTTTGCAAAGCTGCAAACAAAGGAGTGTAAGAATAAACGGAGAATCAAAACAAGTTAGTGAAGCGGTAAGGAGGGAATCACTTACTGAAAACGCTGAGACACGGAGAAGGAAATCATCGTAGGTGTCAATGAAAGCCTCCATCTCTTGGATGCTACTCCTGCGAATTTCACCAAAGCTATGGCAGGAGCGAAGGCAATCCGGGTCAAAGAATAGATCCTTAGCCGCACGATATTGAGCAGACAACACATCTAACTGCGAGGCTACTTCAAAGGAGCTATCCAGATGATGACGATCAACCTCAGCAGAAAAATGACCCTTCGAGTCCCGCAGAATAGCTTCGAGAATGGCATCATCAGAACTACCAAGAGTCAAGCTCTCAGGCAGCTTACCCTTGCTAGACTCAGCAACAACTCCATCAATCGCTTGAGAGCGAACATGGGGCACAATTACTGAGCCCTCACCACGACGAAGAGATGGCATGGTGGATGATCTGGGAACCGAAGAAAAATCTTGAGCACCACCTAAGTCCATATCACCAGTAAAAGGAAGATTTCCCAGTACTACATTCCATTCTGGTGACGAAGGTGGAGGTCCAACATATTTGCTAACAGGGAAGTTGAAACAGACTGAGCTCCCTAACGGGATTGGCATAGCATTGAAGGAGAAGCTGCCCAGTGAAATCACAACCTTCTTCTTCGACTGAGAATCTGAACTGCTGACTCTCACCACTGGGGTAACAACCTTAGCAAATGAACCACTTGATTGAAGCGAAGTAGCGGGAGACGAAGGAAGACTCTTGGAAACTACAGCAACAGCCTCAGTAGCAGCCGAGACAACAGGCAATGCTCCGCCTGGGGCAGAAAATAAAGACACCTTTGGAGACAAAGTAGGATCTGGATCTTGAACACTAACAGGGCTAACAAATGGAGCATCACCCCCAGCCACGAGATTCTCACCCTCCACTGAGCCAGCACGGATGGGACTGGGGTTACCCTTGGAAAAATCTTCCTCAATATCATCCAAATGAGGGCTGAGGCCAGTATCCTCAATATCCTCCATATCTTCATCATTCGGCACCTCCTCACCATCCTTGGGATCTTCATCTGATGCCTCAAGGTCAATAACAGCCTTCAACTTGCCCTTTCTCTTGGAGGACTGTGGAAAAACACATGCGCCATCTAAGGATCAGGGGCAAAATACTAAGGGACCTACAAACACAAAGGTATGACAATAATCCTTACCTCCGCAGGTGTTGGCGTAGCTGCTTCAGCCGAAGCCTTTCTCTTCCTAGTCCTGGTGGCTACGGAATTACCAGCAGAGCTCGGATCAGTCCTAGCAGCAGAACCTGGAGCAGTTCCAGCAGAAGAAGCGGGGGCATTTTAGCCATATGTACAAAGAGATTACAAGAAAAAGAGGTCAAGAGGCCCCAAAAAACTCATAAGCTACTTGAATCGAAAATAAGATACATTAGGCAATTCTATGGAAGAAAGAAAAAAGGGTCTTTCATCATAGTTTAAACCTTCACCATTCCTTAAAACGCAACCTCTTTTAGCCATAACATCCGCTGAAAAGTTTGTCTCACGATAAGTGTGCTCGAAAGAAATTGATTCATAAGAATTCTGAACTTGTATCCACCTTTGTCTAATCAGCCAAGGAACATTCGAACTCTTGAAAGACATGACAACACGTATTGACTCTGAACGTACTTGAATGTGGCGCACCTCCCATTTAACAACCCATTCCAATCCCACCAATATACCAAACAATTCTGCCATGAAATTATTAGTAATTCCAAGGCCAATACTCATAGCTCCAACCACGTTACAATCAACATCCCTAACAACCACTCCAGCACCATCACGCCCCGGGTTATCTTTTGCAGCACCATCGCAACAAAGAAGCAAACAATTCCTTGGTGGAGGCTGCCAAAAACACTCCTTAGGCTCAATAAACTTCACCACCCTGTGACGTACTCTAAAGAAGTTTACAATGCTCAAATCAGCCACCGTATTATGCATATAACTCTTAATACGAACAGAATGTTCATGAACAAGATGAAAAACACAGAAGGATTAACTACAAAAGAAAGCCATCAGAATATCAAACAAAAATATTAAAACAAAAGCCTTCAAACAGAAACTAAGGTTACCTCATGAGAAGCAGCAGGGTTGAAAACCCAAGGCTGATATCCATCATACTTTTCAGGCAAGGAAAGAGCTGTACCGGGGACGTGGGGATCTGCGGAAGTAAAACCGTAGGCCCAAGGACCTACCACACGAAGAAGAGTACGAGACCAACGATCATCATGGTCAAGACGGATACCGTCGGACTTTGGCAAAGGTAGCCTAGCAGAATAAGGGATAACAGTCAAACCAGTCTTATCGATCTCCTCCAGCAGACGAAGGCTGTTACCTTCCTTGATTTGCTTAGCAGTAACATGGATACGACAAGGGCCTACACTCCAAGGATGAAGATTGCTCTTCTGAATAGCATCAACGTATGTAGCATTGAAGTTGGCGAGGGTATAATCCTCCTGCTTAGACCTTCCATCAGCAAAGGGGTCATAAGACTTTAAAGTGGTCTTTCCCTTACTACGGTACCAACTCTCACAAAGGGCATGCCAGTAGTTACCAGTATATTGCATAACTCCTCGGACCTGAGTTTTGTTCACCGGGTCATCCCTGGTAGACAGAACGTCATAGTAGAAGGGATCCTTTCTACTGAACAAAGGGAGGAGCATACCTGCGGCCAACTGACGAACACTAATAAGGAGGTTATTCTCATCATAAGGAAAACTCCGGATCAGGGATTCGGTGAGCACATCGGGGCCATTGATAAAGGAGATCTCGAACTTGTGGAGGCGGAAAGACTTGGTGATCTCAGCCAAGGACAGATGGGCGTAGCTATCTTTATCACGTAGTGTCAACCTTTGAAGTTCATAATGATGAGGAGGAGGTGGAAGATCCTCAACGACAACTTCTTCTACCTCTGGATCCGCAGCATCCTCAGGAACAACAACTATCTCAGTACCAGCAGGTACCTCAGTGCCAGCAGGAATCTCGGTATCCTCAGGGGGTGGAGACGGCGTAGCATTAGGATGGTCCATCCGCGGAGGAGGGTCAGTAGACAAAGAGGTTCTTTGCCCCTTAAGCGTAGGCTTCTTCGGAAGTCTCATAATTCCTAACACCAGCAGGAAGAATGGCTCATCAACAATGGCTGACTGAAAATCACAGTCGACTCAGAAGCAAATTTGGGGCAAAAACAAGCATACTTTGGGCATGGTTTTTACTAAACCAACCAAGGAAAGCGGTTTAAACTCCAGAAAACTCCATGACTATGGAAAAGGCAGTATCCATGATGTTAGAACTTAACAAGTTTTTTGGAAAAATGGAATTGGATGTGAAAGGTTCTAAAAGTAATCTCTTTCATGATAATCCAAAGGTCACTTGTGGTGAGCAAGACTTTGTTCACCCCAATGCAACTTGATTGTGTTGGAAGTGCATCCTCACCAAGGAATGCCCTGCTTTGTACACGGTGAGGGAAGCACAAGAATTGGGGCACACAGATTATGTTCGGTAAGGCGGTAGAATTCGATTGGATTCATCTAAAAAGGTATGTCTATAAACTTGAGCAAGATTGTACTTTTATTTGCTTAGAATACTTATACTAATCTTGCTTATCGTTCATTTCTACCTAACTTGATCTGTGTTTAAGGTTCTCAAATGTTTATGTTTGAAAATAATAGTTCGGGATGTTTGGACTACATGGTACACATACCAAGTATGCATAACAACATTCAAAATCAAAATCCAGGGGTTTAAGTTCGCAAACCCGTATGCATACTTGACGTCGATATTCGGCAAACTTGTTTTGGCCGTAACTTCTTCTTCCGAACTCGGATTTACCTCATTCTTTTTGAATTCTCTTCCTTATTGAATTCCCTTCGAAATGGAGATGAGAATTGTTGAATTTGGATGAGTTAATATTGGTCTTTGTCCTGTCTCTTGTTTTTTAGTGTTTGCTCCGTTTCGGTGCACTTGTTCTATTCTCTTGGACTTGGGCACTGGGATTCTTGGAGAAATCTTATTCTAAGCTATTTTGTGGCTGTTACAAGAGTGATGTTGGTGAATCACAAAGAAGGAAGTTCGAGAATGGGTAGTAGTTCGCATTGCTATATATTCTTGAGTGTTCACAATCATCTCATGTGAACTATGGTGCATAGTCGTCAATGACTTTGTATGTTCTTCTTTGTTAAGGAAATCTTTTTATACGCTTTTGGTAACCACTCTTGGTATAAATCCGTGCGAAAAAGATTGATTCTACCTTCTAAAGGCAAATATTGTTATTGCAGTATTAATCTTTATGATTTTGTGATATTGCAATTGTTTATGGGATATGTATTGTTTGCTTTCGTGAACTTGAAGGTCCCATATGTTGTCAAAAGTAAAGTCGTTCATGAATTGGTTTTCGTATTGATGAAAGGACGAATGGACTTTTGACAAATACAAAAGTTATGCCTATGCAGTCATTTATTTAATGGAAAATAGGATAAAATCTTTTGTGTGACAAGGATAAAGTCTATTATGTCGTTATGAAAATAGTGATGCAAAATAGAATAGATCCTTGTATGTTATCCACGGTATTGATCTTCATTGATCCATTTTGTTATGTTTTACCGTGAAGGCTCCATTGTGTATCTTATGTTGAGCACCTTACAACTATGTCGATTAATATTGGCCTTGTTGGTTGTTCCATGAGATGCTATATGTTGAGCATTCTTGAACTAAATTAATCATCTTGATTGTTTATTTAGTTATTTGCTCCGAAAGTCTTCTTTTGTCGAGCAAAATCTTTTGACAGTTAAATTGATTGCTTCGCTGATTAGTTTGGTTGTGTATTCCAATTAGATTAATTATAGGTTCTATTGTAATTAATCTAGTTGAGTTTTTCATATATTCCACAAGTTCTTGTGTTGAGTATATGAACGACTATACTAATCATGTTCTATTGGTTGATGTAGTCGTATATTCCATAAGGTTTTCCTTATGTTGAGTATTTGAACGATTAACGTAGTCATCTCCGTGTGGTTATCTTAGTCGTAGCTCCGTGAGTTTTCTTATGTTGAGCACAATCAATTAAATTGATCACTTTTGTGGTTTGATTTAGTTGCGTATTCCGATTAAATTAATCATGGGTTTACTTGTGATTAATTTGGTCGAGTGTTGGATATAGAAAATCATTTCCATGGTTTTTGGTGTCCAATTAAAAATCCTTTTTTTCTTTCGAAATTAAGGTCGCTCTTGTAGTTCTTTCGGGAATGACATCAAATGGGGGAGATTTCTTTTGAACTTGTGCTTAATGGTAATATCTTGCGGGGAGTGCGGCTGTGGAATTTTATAGGGGTTATCTTGTATCTTAAAACTCCTTGATGAATGTTGTTAGCTTCGGCTATTATATTGCATCAAAATTAAGTTGGTATGTATTTTTCTTTTGGTCATGAAATGTATCTTGTGGAAATTTCATTATGATCCCATTCTTGTACCTTTGCCAATTTTATTGACAAAAAGGGGGAGAAATATTGTAGTTCACACTACAAATACATATGGTTTTCGGATCATTGTGTAAGGGGGAGTGGTTTCCATGATCGAGATGGAGTATTGACTAAGGGGGAGTGATACATATCACCGTATTATTATTGTTAAAGTCGTGATACAATTGGACTTCGATGTTATATAATAATACTATGACACTGTATAATAATGATCGAGAATATCGATTTCTCTCATTGTTATAGCTACGGATCTTCAACAATGATGGTGCTAAACTTACAACCTTTGGGATCATTGGAGTACTTGGAAGGATGAATATTTCAAGGAACGTTGAAGATTAGACTATGGAATAGGAGCCACTAAAGTTTATCTTTTTTGTATTCCATATATATTAATAGTTTTGTCACTAAAATTGACAAAGGGGGAGATTGTTAGACCATAGCTCGGTCAAACTCGCATGCGTTGCTATCTCAAGCATGTTTGTCAATGTTAGTGACCAAAACTATAAGTCTTGATTTCTAGCCTACATAGCTAAGTCTCGAACTAGGATAGAAAAGTGTAGTTGAGCTTAAGGACTTCATGGCGATTCATCATACAACGAAGAAATCTATACAAGGAACCGTGGAACTTCATAAACAAAAAGGTATGTGGCTTATCTATCACTCAAAAGTCTATCTCTTCTATCTCCTACTTCTTATGAGACAAAAGTCGTATGCTATATAGACTAGATCATACACATTTGACATTTTGAGCTGAGCATTCATTGCTTATCTTTTATCTCGAAATCTGTGTGTTGGTAAAGCGTTTCGCTTTGATCAAGTTTATCTTCACCTAGTGACGAAAGTCATGAAAAGTTTCAATCACTTTGAGAATTGCTTTGACGTGAATCGGTCTGTGAATAATGGCTACATAGCGTCCTATGAGAATGTCTCAATGATGGAAATGAGAGTTTAGATTACATAACCATGTATTCCTTGAACCAAAGTTTTTGAACTTTTTTGATCAAGAGAAATCGGGAGGATTGTGGAATTGGCTTGCCAAGTCCGCGAACCCG
Source organism: Papaver somniferum (assembly GCF_003573695.1). Lineage (NCBI taxonomy): Eukaryota > Viridiplantae > Streptophyta > Magnoliopsida > Ranunculales > Papaveraceae > Papaver > Papaver somniferum. The sequence goes on from NC_039364.1 coordinate 113,184,921, forward strand.
GTCCGCGAACCCGGTCCGCGAACTGTCGGAAGTTCTCGACCGAGAATTTCTGCTGGAGTTCCAAAACTCGTTTGTGTGCTAAGTCCGCGAACTCAGTCTGCAAACCCAGTCCGAGATTTGGAGGAAGTTTTCTTTCCGAGAATTTCTGCTGAGTTTGGAATACTCAACCGATTGACTTAAGTCCGCAAACTTGTTTGTGAACTTAAGAGGTTATGATCTAAAGATGTGCTCTGAACATGAAACATTAAATTACTTAGGAATGCTTTATGCAAACCGTGGCTATAATGTTCATGAGCCGATTCAATCGAATCGAATCATATTTGTTTCAATTGTGTCTTGTGTAGTTACATAAGATCTCATAGCAATTGAACAACTCTTTAACTAGTTCATTTGAGTCAATTGAACTAGTTATGGTGAAGAAGAACAAGGTTAATATGAAATGCTCATATGGTTAACCTTTTGGGTTACTATGTTGAACCAACATGCACGTACACGTTTGGGCATGGTTTTCACGAACCCAGTAAATGTCTACCCAAGTGTGTGTGACAAGCTAAGTTTTCGATCTAACGGTTGAGAAATATTACTTTGAATCTAAATCAGATTTTCATCTAACGGTGAATAAGGATTTCTTTGTAATTAAGGAAAAATCCTGAGTTGAAGGCTATATAAAGGAGACATCTAACATTGTGCAAAACTAATCCCCACACGTCTGTGTGCTACTAGTGCGCCCGCTAGAGTCGATCTCCATTAACCTTTGATTTTCTTCTCTAATATCAGGTTAACGACTTAAAGACTTCATTTGGATTGTGAAGCCATACCGATACTACTTTATCGTAGTTGTGTGATCTGATCTTGCATCTTCTATCGTACGAGTACAATCGATTGATTGGCTTGAGATCGTGAGAGTTCTCCGATAGGCAAGATAAAGAAGTCACAAACATCTTCGTCTCACTGTTTGTGATTCCTCGACAATCTTCTTGTGTAGTCAGGAAGGATTGTAGATAGGTGATTGATTAATCTAGGCTGTTCTTTGGGAATATAAGACCAGATTATCAATTGGTTCATGTTCACCTTGATTTCATATCAAAAGACGGAACAAAACCTAGGGTTTATCTGTGGGAGACAGATTTATCCTTTGATAGACTTTTCTGTGTGAGACAGATCTGTTTATTATCAAGTCTGTGATTTTGGGTTGCAGCAACTCTTGGTTGTGGGTGAGATCAGCTAAGGGAATCAAGTGCGCAGTATCCTGCTGGGATCAGAGACGTAGGAGTACAACTGTACCTTGGATCGGTGGGAGACTGATTGGGGGTTCAACTATAGTCCAGTCCGAAGTTAGTTTGCAGTAGGCTAGTGTCTGTAGCGGCTTAATACATTGTGTATTCAATCTGGACTAGGTCCCGGGGTTTTTCTGCATTTGCGGTTTCCTCGTTAACAAAACTTCTGGTGTCTGTGTTATTTCTTTTCCGCATTATATTTTTGAAATAATACAGGTTGTGCGTTAAAGATCATCGATTGGAAATCCAATCTTTGGTTGTTGATTGATATTGATTGATATTTAGACATTGGTCTTTGGTACCGTCCAAGTTATCTCTCTTTGATAAAGACTCGCAGATTTCCATTTGCTTGAGTAAAGATCAAATCGAGAGATTGAGATATGAACTCTTTGATATATCTTTTTATTGATTGAGTCTAACTGTCTAGTTGACTCTCATAAAAAGTATATTGGAGTTTGTCCATACAGATTGCTAAGCGAAATATTGGGTGGTGTTGTTAGACCCCCGCTTTTTCAGTTGACAACAAAGAGTTCGGGAATGATGCTGAATTTCTCAAAGGCATTATCGCCTAGGATGTCTTCTTTTTGGATTAGTTGGAAGAATAACCAGTGCGTTGAATAACGATGATTGTGACTACACATAGTTATTTTTGTTTTCATATTCTTGTGTTATTTTTTTAGGTATATTGGTTAAATTCTAAAAATATTTGGAGGATGATGTTATTGCAGTATTGATCTTTATGATTTTGTGATATTGCAATTTGTTTATGGGATATGTATTGTTTACGTCCGTGAACTTGAAGGTCCCATATTGCGGTCAAAATTAAAGTCGTTCATGAATTAGTATTCGTATTGATGAAAGGACGAATGGACTTTTGACAATTACAAAAGTTATGCCTATGCAATCATGTATTTGATGGAAAATAGGATGATATCTTTTGTTTGACAAGGATAAAGTCTATTATGTCGTTATGATGGAAAATAGAACAAATCCTTGTATGTTATCCACGGTATTGATCTTCATTGATCCATCTTGTTATGTTTTACCGTGAAGGATCCATTGAGTGTCTTATGTTGAGCACGATACAACTAAGTCGATTGTTCTTATTGGCTTGTTGGTTGTTCCATAAGATGCTATATGTCGAGCATTAGGAATTAAATTAATCAACCAGTTTGGTTATTTAGTTTGTACTCCATAAGTTTTCTTTTTTATGTCGAGTACATGTACGGTTAAGGTTGTCATATTCTATGTTGAACTTAGTCGGGGTTCCATAAGTTCTCTTATGTTGAGCCCAAAATAATTAAATTGATTACTTCGGTGATTAGTTTGGTTATTTGTATTCCAATTAGATTAATTATAGGTTCTGTTATAATTAATCTAGTTGGTTTTTCATATATTCCATAAATTCTTGTGTTGAGTATATGAACGGCTATACTAATCATGTTCTATAGGTTAATGTATTCGTATATTCCGTAAGGTTTTCCTTATGTTGAGTATGTGAATGATTAAGTTAGTCATCTCCGTATGATTACCTTAGTCGTAGCTCCCTAAGTTTACTTATGTTGAGCACTTTCAATTAAATTGATCACTTTTGTGGTTTGATTTAGTTGCGTTTTCAATTGAATTAATCATGGGTTTACTTGTGATTAATTTGGTTGAGCTTTGGATATAGAAAATCATTCCTATGGTTTTTGATGTCCAATTAAAAAACCTTCTTTTCTTTCGAAATTAAGGTCGCTCTTGTTGTTATTTCGGGAATGACATCAAATGGGGGAGAGTTCTTTTGAACTTGTGCTTAATGGTAATATCTTGCGGGGTGTGCGGCTGTGGAATTTTATAGGGGTTATCTTGTATCTTAAAACTCCTTGATGAATCCATTTAGCTTCGGCTTTATGATTGCATCTAAATTAAGTTGGTATGTATTTTTTCTTTTAGTCTACGAATGTCTCTTGTGGAAATTTCATTATGATCCCGTTCTTTTACCTTTGCCAATTTTATTGACAAAAAGGGGGAGAAATAATGTAATTCACACTATAAATACATATGGTTTTCGGATCATTGTGTAAGGGGGAGTGGTTTCCATGATCGAGATGGAGTATTGACTAAGGGGGAGTGATACATATCACCGTAGTATTATTGTTAAAGTCGTGATACAATTGGACTTTGATACTACATAATAATACTATGACACTGTATAATAATGATCAAGAATCTCGATTTCTCTCATTGTTATAGCTACTGATCTTCAACAACGGTGATGCTAAACTTACAACCTTTGGGATCATTGGAGTACTTGGAAGGACGAAGATTTCAGGGAACACTGAAGATTAGACTATGCAATAGGAGCCACTAAAGTTTATCTTTTTTGTATTCCATATGTATTAATAGTTTTTTCACTAAAATTGACAAAGGGGGAGATTGTTAGAGCATAGCTCGGTCGACCTCGCATGCGTTGCTATCTCAAGCATGTTTGTCAATGTTAGTGATCAAAACTATGAGTCTTGATTTCTAGCCTACATAGCTAAGTCCCGGACTAGGATAGAAAAGTGTAGTTGAGCTCAAGGACTTCATGGAGATTCATCATACACCGACGAAGATCTATACAAGGAACCGTGGAACTTCATCAACAAAAAGGTATGTGGATACTTGAACTTATCTATCACTCAAAAGTCTATCTATTCTATCTCCTACTTCTTATGAGACAAAATTCATATGCTATATAGACTAGATCATACACATTTGTCATTTCGAGCTGAGCATTCATTGCTTATCTTTTATCTCAAAATCGTGTGTTGGTAAAGCGTTTCGCTTTGATCAAGTTTATCTTCACTTAGTGACGAAAGTCATGAAAAGCTTCAATCACTTTGAGAATTGCTCTGACGTGAATCGGTCTGTGAATAACGACTACATAGCGTCCTCTGAGAATGTCTCAATGATTGAAATGAGAGTTTAGATTACATAACCATGTATTCCTTGAACCGAAGTTTTCGAACTTTGTTGATCAAGAGAAATAGGGAGGATTGTGGAATTGGCTTGCCAAGTCCGCGAACCTAGTCCGCAGACTCAGTCCGCGAACTGTCGGAAGTTCTCGACCGAGAATTTCTGCTGGGTTTTCCAAAACTCGTTTGTGTGATAAGTCCGCGAACTGGCAGAAGTTCTCTTTCCGAGAATTTCTGCTGAGTTTGGAAAACTCAATCGATTAACTTAAGTCCGCGAACTTTTTTGTGAACTTAAGAGGTTATGATATAAAGATATGCTCTGAACATGAAACATTAAATTACTAAGGAATGTTTTATGAAAACCGTGGCTATAATGTTTATGAGCCGATTCAATCGAATCGAATCATCTTTGTTTCAATTGTGTCTTGTGTAGTTACATAAGATCTCATAGCAATTGAACAACTCTTTAACTAGTTCATTTGAGTCAATTGAACTAGTTATGGTGAAGAAGAACAAGGTTAATATGAAATGCTCATATGCTTAACCTTTTTGGGTTACTATGTTGAACCAACATACATGTACACGTTTGGGCATGGTTTTCACGAACCCAGTAAACGTCTACCCAAGTGTGTGTGACAAGCTAAGTTTTCGATCTAACGGTTGAGAAATATTAGCTTGAATTTAAATCAGGTTTTCATATAACGATGAATAAGGATTGCTTTGTACCTAAGGAAAAACCCTGATTTGAAGGCTATATAAAGGAGACATCTAGCATTGTGCAAAAATAATCCTCACACGTCTGTGTGCTACTAGTGCGCCCGCTAGAGTCGATCTCCATTAACCTGTGATTTTCTTCTCTTAAATCAGGTTAACGACTTAAAGAATTTATTAGGATTGTGAAGCCAGGCCGATACTACTTTTATTGTAGTTGTGTGATCTGATCTTACATCTTCTATCGTACGAGTACAATCGATTGATTGGCTTGAGATCGTGAGAGTTCTCCGATAGGCAAGATAAAGAAGTCACAAACATCTTCGTCTCACTGTTTGTAATTCCTCGACAATCCGCTTATGTAGTCAGGAAGGATTGTAGAGAGGTAATTTATTAATCTAATCTGTTCTTCGGGAATATAAGACCGGATTATCAATTGGTTCATGTTCACCTTGATTTTATATTTTAAGACGGAACAAAACCTAGGGTTTATCTGTGGGAGACAGATTTATCCTTTGATAGACTTTTCTGTGTGAGACAGATTTGTTTATTACCAAGTCTGTGATTTTAGGTTGCAGCAACTCTTAGTTGTGGGTGAGATCAGCTAAGGGAATCAAGTGCGCAGTATCCTGCTGGGATCAGAGGCGTAGGAGTACAACTGTACCTTGGATCAGTGGGAGACTGATTGAGGTTCAACTATAGTCCAGTCCGAAGTTAGCTTATTGTAGGCTAGTGTCTGTAGCGGATTAATATAGTGTGTATTCAATCTGGACTAGGTCCCGGGGTTTTTCTGCATTTGCAGTTCCTCGTTAACAAAACTTCTGGTGTTTGTGTTATTTCTTTTCCGCATTATATTTTTTATATAATTGAAATAATGCAGGTTGTGCGTTAAAGATCATCGATTGGAAATCCAACCTTTGGTTGTTGATTGATCCTTGGACATTGGTCTTTGGTACTGTCCAAGTTATTCCTTGTATTTGATAAAGACTCGCTATTGTTTTTATCTTGAGTAAAAATCAGATCAAGAGAGAGATATTAAATCCTTGAGATACTTTTATCTAGATTGAGTCTGACTGTCTAGTTGATTCTTTAGTAAAGAATTTCGGAGTTAGTCCATACAGATTGCAAATCGAATTATTGGGTGGTGTTGTTAGACCCCCGTTTTTTCACACAAGATATGCAGTGAATAAAGATCCCAATAACGCCTGGCGATTTCCTTTTCGATTCATAAACAAGTTTATGAACTTACTTCCTTAAAACACATGTAAAACATTGTTTCCTAGGATGAAATCCTCACCTGATACTCATACATAATCACAATAACATTAAAACGATTATGTCGATGTCTTATGTACAAAGTTTAATGGTTAAGCAATAAAATTCATATTGTATTCCTTAATACTATGTCTATCTAGAGTTCAAACATGCTTCGCAGTTTTGTTTTCAATATGCACGACTTGAAAGATACGTTAGGGAATGAAATAGTTCAAGTCAAATATCACTAACCTCAAGTGGAAGGATGATGTTGTCGTTGTAGCTTCTTACTTCTTCACTTCTTCAAGTCTTCGCAATACTTGTAATGTCTCCTATCCTGATACTTTCAATCTAACCCATACGAAGTTGACTCTAGTACATAATCAAGCGACTCTTAAATGAGTTTTGATTCACTAAAATATGACAACTAAACTTGACATACCAACGCTTGGTGGGTTCAACCGAGCTATGCTCGAACAAGATCCCCCTTTGTCAATTTTAGTGACAAAACTCTTACAATCATATGGATAAACAAATTACAAGAATTCATTACACATACGCTTGATTCCCGAATTCAACAGCACAATAACGTGCATTCATTCAATCCTTAAATGTCATTGTTGACATTATAATAACAAAGCTAATACTCCACCTAAAGGTGAGATAGGTAGATTTCATCAATCCGCGCGTCTTTGTTATACCAATTAATCAATATGATATGTTACTCCCCCTTAGTCTATGCTTTCACTCTTTCATTAGATAAACGTTTAAGCACAATTATTCTTTTCCTCAGTGATACCAATATATAAAATCAATACCAGTATCACTTGTTTACTCCATATATTTCCCCCCCTTTTTTTCACAAAATTTCAAAGAAACGAAAAAATAAAGGACAACACGAAAAGAATCTTACAAATCTCAAAATAGACTTGCAAACCTATAGAGTTAAGCACGAGGGTTCCACACACCATTTTTTATAACCAATATCAAAACCGAAACTACAAAGTAATTTGTTTTGATCTAGTATTACGGAAATAATTTCCCGAAGCAATTTTCTCAAATTAGTTTAGCAAACCAAAAATCAACTAAGAAACTTAGTCTCTTTGCTAAACCGATTGTACAAATACAACCGTTTCATTCGATAAGACCAAAATAAACATAACTCTTTTTTTCTCATCAGGTTCTAATTATCCATATAACTTAGACTTTTCAATTTTAAACAAGCCAAATACTAGGTTAGTTAACTAGCATTTCTTGTTAAGGCATTCGATTAGACTTGAATAACCGAAACCTCCACTTTGGTAAGTCTCACTAAGATAAACTTAGTTTCTCTTATCCGGAATCGAATTGGACTAAACAACTCATGCCGTAAACCTTTTCTTTCGTTAAGCCATAAATAATTCATACAAACCAAATAAATCAACTTGCAAAATTATTCACCTCAACCGGAAGCAATTGAATCAACATAAGCATTAAAACACCGCAATTGCACCGAAATTTTGTAAGCCTAAACAATTGATACCATACAATAAAGCAAGATAACAATAGTTTTTCTTAACCGGAACCAATTGAATCACACACACATCCACACACACATCATGGAATAAAACATCAATTATACCGAAATTTTGTTAAGCAAAAGAAAAATATATATGAAATAAAAATCAGGCTTTTCTTAAACAGGAAAACAATTAACTAACAGCATTGTTACCTCAAATTTCGCATCCACTTCTCCAATATGTTTGCATCTTTCTTCTTCCGGGGAGAATTGATATCGAAATATCCTTATGTTGTCATCCTTATGCAAAACAAAAGAATAAAAACAACCATCAACCTTTACCAGAGAAAGGTTGAAAACCAGTTTTAACAATTGCAAGCAAAAGTTAAAAACCGTCGAAACACATATGCTTTTATGCTAAACCAAAACCGATTCAACATATTGTGACTTTTTCACATATTGTTTCTACCAGAACCCCTTATGATCCTTTGATAAAGCCTACCAACATGGGCTAGAACTTAATCCTGCTAAATCAAAAAGTCACCCAAACCATAAGGGTTCACAGCATTATGAGATCGAATATCAAGGTAATAAAACCGAAATCAAACATCCCATAAACATCCATAGCAATAATAAAGCATTTAATCACATGCTATGTAAATCAAAAACCATCACAAGAAAAATTATAAATCAAATAATTTTATTCATAATAGACTTACAATCATTGAAAGAAATCAAAAATTGGTGTCTATTTTTCAAGAATTTAGAATCCCTCATAATCTTGAGATCTCTTGTGCTTGATGGGGATGATTCTCCTAATTCCCTGAAGTGATCCTTGATTGAAGACTAATTCCTCAACCTTGTGAAAATTAGGTTCCTCCTCGTTTACCCTTTTGGAGAGTAAATCTAGTTGCCTGAGAATTTGAGCTTGAACAAGTAAGGACTTTTTCAAGGCTATGTTTTAACATCAAAACTTCCAACTTGGTTTCGGCACAAGTTCGAGCCATCTTGTAAAATTATTTTTCATAATCGATCATGCATGATGAAGGATTCATGTTCATATAGGAAGCAGATCCGTTTCCATTGAGATTTAGGTGACCAAAAGAGTCACTAGCCATTTTTCAGCATACCTTTCTGAAACTTTTGAAGAAAGCTTTGCATACAAATCAGATTTTTCCATGATTCCTGGTTTCAGACAGAAGACCGAAACACTCATATATTACCGATACTTATACACCAATGGTTACTAAAAACTTGTTCATTGATTATGGAAATCAAATATTCTTCCTTTAATAGAAAAACCGAAAAGCATTTTTAGGAAAGTGCGTCCCAGTGAATATCTTCATAATTCTCCCAAGTTTTGAACCATTACAAAATATACACTGAACTCATCAAACTAAGTTTGAGCACTTTATGAGTCAGTGTATTTCTCCCAGATACTAAGTATCTGAATGAGACAGATTAAGTTTTCCATGGTTATCAGGAAATTTCTTCTTACCTGATTTATTAGGAACTCTAATCTTTTTTGATGACGAACCAAAGTTATCATAGAATTTACTATCATCAAGATATTTAGGAATTACCTTGAGTGTCGATGATCTGAATTCGTTGCCAGCTTCCTTTCCGTTTTGTTCCTTGATCTTCTTTGGTATCTATTTCTTAGCTTTCTGGTCCTTCTTCTTTACGTGATTAACACCACCAGGTGAGTGCTTTTGAGAGTCCTTTGATTTAGAAGGATCAGATCTCCATATGCTCTTCAGAAGATAATTTCATGGCAAACTTTAATCCTTGAAGGATTTTATCAGAGTTCAAATGAGAAAGCCGTTAAAAATTCTTAACAACATGACCTTTGTTTCCACAATGAAAGCATCGATTTTGATGACCCTGATGATATGTAGATGTTAGAGCACTGCTCGATCAAACTCGCATGCGTTGTTATCTCAAGTATGTTTGTCAATGTTAGTGATCAAAACTATAAGTCTTGATTTCTAGTCTCTTATAGCTAAGTCTCGGACTAGGATAGTAAGTGTAGTTGAGCTCAAGGACTTCATGGCGCTTCATCATACAAGTAGAAGAACTACTCAAGGAACCGGTGGAACTTCTCGACAAAAAGGTATGTGGAGACTTGAACTTATCTGTCACTCAAAAATCTTTCTATTCTATCTCCTACTCTTTGAGACAAAAGTCGTATGCTATATATATAGACTAGATCATACACATTTGGTATTTCGAGCCGAGTATAACTCGCCTATCTATATCTCGAAATATGTGTTGGTAAGCTTTTCGCTTCGACCAAGTTTATCTTTAACTAGTGACGAAAGTCATGAATGTTTCAATCACTTTGAAAATCGCTTTGACGAGAAATGGTGTAACAACTATATAATGTCCTCTAAGAATGTTTCAATGATTGGAATGAGAGTTTAGATTAGATAACCAGTGTATTCCTTGAGCCGAAGTTCTCGAACTTTGTTGATCAAGAGAACCGGAAGTATGGCAAGTACTAAGTCCGCGAACTCAGTTCGCGAACTGCCGAAGTTCTCAAACCCGAGAATTTCTGCTGGATTTGACAAACTACTTGCGTGAGCCAAGTCCGCGAACCCAGTCCGCGAACCGGCGAAGTTCTCGAACCCGAGAATTTCTGCTGGAGTTTGTAAACTCTGTCCGGTGTCTTAAGTCCGCGAACCTAGTCTGCGAACTTGAGAAGGTTATATATCTAAAGATGATCTCTGAACTTAATCTTAAAAGACTAAGGAATGCTTTTTCAAACCGTGGCTATCAAAGTTCATGAACCGATTCTAGTGAATCAAATCATCTTTGCTTCAATTGTGTCTTGTGTAGTTACATAAGATTTCCTTGCAATTGAACAACTCTCTTAACTAGTTCATTTGAGACATTTGAACTAGTTATGGTGAAGAAGAACATGGTTGGTATGAAATGCTCTTATGGTTAACCTTTTTGGTTAGACTATTGCTGAACCAATAATGTACACGTTTGGGTACAGTTAACAAACCTAGAAGAGTACAGTCATTTTTGCATGACAAGCTAAGTTTTCGATCTAACGGTTGAGAAATATTAGTTTGAATCTAAATCAGGTTTTCATCAAACGATGGATATTGATTTCTTTGTAACTAAGGCAAAACCCTGATTTGAAAGACTATATAAGGGGACATCTAGCAACTCTGCAAAAATAATCCCCACACCTTACGTGTGCTACTAGTTTGCGTGCTAGAGTCGGTTCTCCTTTAACCTTTGGTTTTCTTCTTCTAAAACCAGGTTAACGACTTGAAGACTTCATTGGGATTGTGAAGCCAGACAGATACTACTTTTATCTTAGTTGTGTGATCTGATCTTGCATCTTCTATCATAATAGTACAATCATATTGATCAGCTAGAGATTGTTTGATTTCTCCGATAGGCAAGATATAAAAAGTAATCACAAACACCTTCATCTCATTGTTTGTGATTCCACGACATCTTGTTTCGCTACCATACGATTAAGATTGTTGTGAAGAGATTGATTAATCTAGGCTGTTCTTCGGGAATATAAGACCAGATTATCAATTGGTTCATGTTCATCTTGATTATTATCAAAAGACGGATTATAAACTTTAGGGTTTTTCTGTTGGAGACAGATTGATCCTTTGATAAACTTGTCTGTGTGAGACAGATTTGTTTATTGTTAAAGCCTGCGATTTTGGGTCGTAGCAACTCTTAGTTGTGGGTGAGATCAGCTAAGGGAATCAAGTGCGCAGTATCCTACTCGGATCATAGGCGTAGGGAGTACAACTGTACCTTAGATCAGTAGGAGACTGATTGGGGTTCAACTATAGTCCAGTCCGAAGTTAGCTTGGAGTAGGCTAGTGTCTGTAGCGGCTTATTACAATGTGTATTCAATCTGGACTAGGTCTCGGGGTTTTTCTGCATTTCCGGTTTCCTCGTTAACAAAATTTCTAGTGTCTGTGTTATTTCAGTTTCCGCATTATATTGTTTATCTTTATAATTGAAATAACACAGGTTGTCCGTGTAGATCATCAATTGGTATAATCCAACCTTTGGTTGTTTGATTGTGATTGATTGATCCTTGGACATTGGTCTTTGGTACCGTCCAAGTTATTCCTTGTGTTTGATTAAGACTCGTTGATTTCTATTAGCTTGAGTAAATCAAAACAAGAGAGAGATATTAAATCCTTGAGATACTTTTACCTAGATTGAGTCTGACTGTCTAGTTGATTCTGTAGAAAGTATTTCGGAGTTAGTCCATACAGATTGTTAAGTGAAATATTGCCTGCTCTAATACCAATTGAAAAAGCAGGGGTCTAACAACACCACCCAATATTTCGATTAGCAATCTGTATGGACTAACTCTGAAACACTTACTAGAGAATCACCTAGACAGTCAGACTCAATCTAGATAAAAGTATCTCAAGGAGTTAATTTCTCTCTCTTGTTTTGATTCACTCGGGCTAATAGAAATCAACGAGTCTATAATCAAACACAAGGAATAACTTGGACGGTACCAAAGACCAATGTCCAAGTATTAATCAATATCAATCAACAACCAAAGGTCGGATTTCCAATTGACTGATTCAAACGCACAACATGTATTATTTCAATTATATAAACAAATATAATGCAGAAATAGAAATAACACAGACACTAGAATTTTGTTAAAGAGGAAACCGCAAATGCAGAAAAACCCCGGGACTTAGTCCAGATTGAATACACACTGTATTAAGCCGCTACAGACACTAGCCTACTCCAAGCTAACTTCGGACTGGACTATAGTTGAACCCCAATCAGTCTCCCTCTGATCCAAGGTACAGTTGTACTCCCTACGCCTCTGATCCCAGCAGGATACTGCGCAATTGATTCCCTTAGCTGATCTCACCCACAACTAAGAGTTGTTACGACCCAAAATCGCAGGATTTAACAATAAACAAATCTGTCTCACACAGACAAGTCTATCAAAGGATCAATCTGTCTTCCACAGAAAACCCTAAAAGTTTTTGTTCCGTCTTTTGATAATAATCAAGGTGAACAGGAACCAATTGATAATCCGGTCTTATATTCCCGAAGAACAACCTAGATTAATCAATCACCTCACAACAATCTGAATCGTATGGTAGCGAAACAAGATGTCGTGGAATCACAAACGACGAGACGAAGATGTATGTGATTACTTTTTATATCTTGCCTGTCGGAGAACTCTCACGATCTCAAGCCAATCAATATGATTGTACTGTTACGATAGAAGATACAAGATCAGATCACACAACTACGATAAAAGTAGTATCGGTCTAACTTCACAATCCCAATGAAGTTTTTAAGTCGTTAACCTGGTTTTAGAAGAAGAAAACCAAAGGTTAAAGGAGAATCGACTCTAGCACGCAAACTAGTATCACACGTAAGGAGTGGGGTTAGTTTTTGCACAATACTAGATGTCTCCTTTATATAGCCTTTCGAATCAGGGTTTTGCCTTAGTTACAAAGCAATCAATATTCTCCGTTAGATGAAAACCTGATTTAGATTCAAGCTAATATTTCTCAACCGTTAGATCGAAAACTTAGCTTGTCATACACAAATGACTGTACACTTCTAGATTTGTTAACCGCACCCAAACGTGTACATTATTGGTTCAATAATAGTCTACCCAAAGAGGTTAACCATATGAGCGTTTCATACCAACCATGTTCTTCTTCACCATAACTAGTTCAACTGACTCAAATGAACTAGTTAAGAGAGTTGTTCAATTGCAAGGAAATCTTATGTAACTACACAAGACACAATTGAAGCAAAGATGATTTGATTCACTCGAATCGGTTCATGAACTTTAATAGTCACGGTTTGCAAATGCATTCCTTAGTCTTTTAAGATTAACTTCAGAAATCAGATTTAGATATATAACCTTCTCAAGTTCGCAGACTAGGTTCGCGGATTTAAGACACCGGATAGAGTTTACAAACTCCAGCAGAAATTCTCGGGTTAGAGAACTACGCCGGTTCGCGGACTTGGCTCACGCAAGTAGTTTGTCAACTCCAGCAGAAATTCTCGGGTTTGAGAACTTCGGCAGTTCGCGGACTTGGAAATTTCCATACTTCCGGTTCTCTTGATCAACAAATTTCAAAAACTTCGGTTCAAGGAATCCATTGGTTATGTAATCTAAACTCTCATTCCAATCATTGGAACATTCTTAGAGGACGTTATATAGTTGTTACACTATTTCTCGTCAAAACAATTTTCAAAGTGATTGAAACATTCTTGACTTTCGTCACTAGGTAAAGATAAACTTGGTCGAAGCGAAAAGCTTACCAACACATATTTCAAGATATAGATAAGCGAGGTATACTCGGCTCGAAATACCAAATGTGTATGATCTAGTCTATATATATAGCATACGACTTTTATCTCAAAGAGTAGGAGATAGAATAGATAGACTTTTGAGTGACAGATAAGTTCAAGTCTCCACATACCTTTTTGTCGAGAAGTTTCACCGGTTCCTTGAGTAGATCTTCTACTTGTATGATGAATCGCCATGAAGTCCTTGAGCTCAACTACACTTACTATCCTAGTCTGAGACGTAGCTATAAGAGACTAGAAATCAAGACTTATAGTTTTGATCACTAACATTGACAAACATGCTAGAGATAGCAACGTATGCGAGTTTAACCGAGCAGTGCTCTAACATGTCTTGTCTGTGAAACAAATAGTTTGGTAAAACGAAAAGGAACCTCTAAGTTGAAGAAAAACTCCTTGGTTCAACTTCAACACACCTTAGATTTGATTCTTAAAGGTGTAACTGACATTCGTATGACTAAACCAATTGGTTTTCATACCTACCCTGTGTATGTTACCAGGAAAGTCAGTTCAATGAGTTCCCCAAACACTCGAGAACAAAAAAGACATCTGAATAAACATCGTCTAAAGGAAGATCGTATGATGATCTCTGAAAATAACATTGCTCCTGTTGAGAAAGAAAGTTCAGATGAAAGAAGAAAAATTGATGAAATGTGAGATAATCTGAAGAAGATAATTGAAGGGTATAAAGAATTCGTCAACAAGTTGTCTTCCTCATCAAACCTAAGTTCCTCTGGTAAGAACTCTAACTATGTCTCATATTTTGATGACAGTGAGTTTTATGATAATTTCTCACATAACAAGGGATCATTTCCTCGTCTTGGAAGGAAAAAGAAACTTGGCCATAAACACAAATCTCTTGATGAGCTATTTCTCATACTTGTGCTAATTAATCACAAGGTTTAAAGTGCTTACTCATAAAAATCCTCTCGAGTAAGATGTGATAATAGGTATACTTTTGGTTGGTTGGTCGGTTGAGTGGAACTATTTTCTTCTCGTCTATAGCTAAACTTTTGCAGACCAGTTCTGTTTTGCTCTAACTTTTCGTTTCTCGTTGTTAGGAAGTTTATCTTTATCTTGGTCCTTGGTACAACTTGAGTTTTCTGTGCCTTAATCTCAAGTGTTTTATTTGTGGGCTTTATGTTTCTGGGTAGTGTTATACTCGTTCAGGTATCTTTACTCTGGCACGAGTAAACTGTTTAAACCCTAAAATCCTTCCATCAGGAAACCTTTGAATATTTACTCTAAGTTGCAAAGGTCGCGTACGCATACTCTA
Organism: Papaver somniferum; assembly: GCF_003573695.1. NCBI lineage: Eukaryota > Viridiplantae > Streptophyta > Magnoliopsida > Ranunculales > Papaveraceae > Papaver > Papaver somniferum. Next base: position 113,200,230 of record NC_039364.1, read on the forward strand.
GGGTGGTTTCTGGGTTATCGAGTATGTCTTCTTCTTCATCTTGTTATGGTGGTTTTGCAAGAGGATTCCTTGACAAAGGAGTTGTTGTCGAATCTAAGAAGAAAATAAATCTTGTAGATGAAGATCATCTTAATGCTTCATGTTACTTTGTCTATGTTCATGAGGATGCTGAAAAGGATGATATGATTTCTGATGAAGTTGTTCAAGACTTTCTTAAGTACTTTGGAGAAGCAAAACAAGAGATCATCGTAACTCTGAAAAGTCTTGATGCTTTAAAAACAGAGTTGGAAAAGGTTACTGCTGACCTTGGTCTCATAAAGTCTTACATCAATGATCTTCGCAAAGAGAATCACCTCTCAAAGGGTGCAATGGATGATGTCGTTCACAAGCTCAAAAACCCCATGACTCGTGAAGTTTCTGAACCGTCCACATGATCTTAGTTCGTGTTCGGAAATTGTACTGGAGTTTGTTTTCCTTTAAGCTTGTTGATTTACTCTTGTTGCCTAGTATGTCTTCTTTTTGGCTTAGTTGGAAGAATAACTAGTGCTTTGAATATCGATGATTGTGACTACACATAGCTATTATTTTTCATCTTCTTGTGTTTATTTTTTAAGGTTTTTGGTATAAAATTCTAAAAATATTTGGAAGATGATGTTTTTGCAGTATTTAATCTTTATGATTTGTTATATTGCAATTTGTTATGGGATATTGGTGTTTACGTCCGTGAACTATGTTGTCCCATATTTTGTCAAAAGTAAAGTCGTTCATGATCGGTATTCTTTTATTGGTTTAAGAATGAATAGACTTTTGACATATATAAAAGTTAAGCCTATATTGTCAATCTTTGACGGAAGATAGGTTAAAATCTTTTGTATCCAAGGACTATTGCTATTGTATATGCTTGTGCAAAAGAATGAATCCTTGTGTATTCCACAGTATTGATCTTCATTGATCCATTCTTTTTCTATTACCGTGAGGCTCCGTAATGTGTCTTATGTTGAGCACGATAAGACAAAGTTGATTATTTTTTATTAGCCTTGTTGGTTGTTCCGTAAGATACTTTATGTTGAGCATTTTAGAACTAAATTAATCATTCTCTTGGTTATTTAGTTATTACTCCACAAGTTTCTCTTGTGTTGAGTATATGAACGATTAAGTCAATCACTCTCGTGTATAGTTAACTTAGTCGTTGCTCTGTAAGTTTACTTATGTTGAGCACAATGAATTAAATTGATCACTTTTATGTTTAAATTGATTATGTATTCCGATTAAATTAATCATGGCTTTACTTATGATTAATTTTATTGAGTTTTGGATATAAAAATCATTCTCATGGTTTTGGTGTCCAATAAAAATCCTTCTTTTCTCTTGAAATTAAGGTCGCTCGTTGTTGTTCTTTCGGGAATGACATCAAATGGGGAGAGTTCTTTTCAACTTGTGCTTAATGGTCATATTTTGAGGGGTGTGCGGTTGTGGAATTTTAGAGGGGTTATCTTGTATCTTTAAACTCCTTGATGAATGTTGTTAGCTTCGGCTATATGATTGCATCTAAATAAGATGATGTGTGTTTCTTTCTCTCAGTCATGAAATGTCTCTTACGGAAATTTCATTATGAACCCGTTCTTGTACCTTTGCCAATTTTATTGACAAAAAGGGGGAGAATTAATATGTAGTTCACAATATAAATACATATGGTTTTCGGATTATTGTGTAAGGGGGAGTGGTTTTCATGTGAGATGGATTATTGACTAAGGGGGAGTGATACATATCACCATAGTATTATTGTTGAAGTTGTGATACAATTGAGCTTTGACTCTGTGTAATAATACTATGACACTGTATAAAAATGATCGAGAACGATGCTTTCTCATTGTTATAGCTACGGATCTTCAACAACGATGGTGCTAAACTTACAACCTTTGGGATCATTGGAGTACTTGGAAGTGACGAAGATTTCGAGGAATGTTGAAGATTAGACATGTGGAATATGAGCTACTAAAGTTTCATTATCTTTTTTGTATTCCATATGTATTGATAGTTTATCACTAAAATTGACAAAGGGGGAGATTGTTAGAGCACTGCTCGGTCAAAATCGCATGCGTTGCTATCTCAAGCATGTTTGTCAATGTTAGTGATCAAAATTATAAGTCTTGATTTCTAGTCTCTTATAGCTAAGTCTCGGACTAGGATAGTAAGTGTAGTTGAGCTCAAGGACTTCATGGAGATTCATCATACAAGTAGAAGAACTACTCAAGGAACCGGTGGAACTTCTCGACAAAAAGGTATGTGGAGACTTGAACTTATCTGTCACTCAAAAGTCTATCTATTCTATCTCCTACTCTTTGAGACAAAAGTCGTATGCTATATATATATATACTAGATCATACACATTTGGTATTTTGAGCCGAGTATACCTCGCCTATCTATATCTCGAAATATATGTTGGTAAGCTTTTCGCTTCGACCAAGTTTATCTTTACCTAGTGACGAAAGTCATGAATGTTTCAATCACTTTGAAAATTGCTTTGACGAGAAATGGTGTAACAACTGTATAACGTCCTCTAAGAATGTTTAAATGATTGGAATGAGAGTTTAGATTACATAACCAATGTATTCCTTGAACCGAAGTTCTCGAACTTTGTTGATCAAGAGAACCGGAAGTATGGCAAGTGCCAAGTCCGCGAACTGCCGAAGTTCTCAAACCCGAGAATTTCTGCTGGAGTTGACAAACTACTTGCGTGAGCCAAGTCCGCGAACCGGCGAAGTTCTCGAACCCGAGAACTTCTGCTGGAGTTTGTAAACTCTGTCCGGTGTCTTAAGTCCGCGAACCTAGTCCGCGAACTTGAGAAGGTTATATATCTAAAGATGATCTCTGAACTTAATCTTAAAAGACTAAGGAATGCTTTTGAAAACCGTGGCTATCAAATTTCATGAACCGATTCTTGTGAATCAAATCATCTTTGCTTCAATTGTGTCTTGTGTAGTTACATAAAATTTCCTTGCAATTGAACAACTCTCTTAACTAGTTCATTTGAGTCATTTGAACTAGTTATGGTGAAGAAGAACATGGTTGGTATGAAATGCTCTTATGGTTAACCTTTTTGGTTAGACTATTGTTGAACCAACAATGTACATGTTCGGGTACGGTTAACAAACCTAGAAGCGTACAGTCATTTGTGTATGACAAGCTTAGTTTTCGATCTAACGGTTGAGAAATATTAGCTTGAATCTAAATCAGGTTTTCATCTAACGATGGATATTGATTGCTTTGTAACTAAGGAAAAACCCTGATTTGAAAGACTATATAAGGGGACATCTAGCAACTCTGCAAAACTAATCCCCACACCTTACGTGTGCTACTAGTTTGCGTGCTAGAGTCGGTTCTCCTTTAACCTTTGGTTTTCTTCTTCTAAAACCAGGTTAATGACTTGAAGACTTCATTGGGATTGTGAAGCCAGACCGATACTACTTTTATCGTGGTTGTGTGATCTGATCTTGCTTCTTCTATTGTAATAGTACAATCATATTGATTGGATAGAGATTGTTTGATTTCTTCGATAGGCAAGATATAAAAAGTAATCACAAACACCTTCGTCTCATTGTTTGTGATTCCAAGACATCTTGTTTCGCTACCATACGATTAAGATTGTTGTGAGGAGATTGATTAATCTAGGCTGTTCTTCGGGATTATAGGACCGGATTATCAATTGGTTCCTGTTCACCTTGATTATTATCAAAAGACGGAACAAAAAATTTAGGGTTTTTCCGTGGGAGACAGATTGATCCTTTGATAGACTTGTCTGTGTGAGACAGATTTGTTTATTGTTAAAGCCTGCGATTTTGGGTCGTAGCAACTCTTAGTTGTGGGTGAGATCAGCTAAGGGAATCAAGTGTGCAGTATCCTACTGAGATCAGAGGCGTAGGGATTACAACTGTACCTTGGATCAGTGGGAGACTGATTGGGGTTCAACTATTGTCGAGTCCGAAGTTAGCTTGGAGTAGGCTAGTGTCTGTAGCGGCTTAATACAGTGTGTATTCAATCTGGACTAGGTTCCGGGGTTTTTCTGCATTTGCGGTTTCCTCGTTAACAAAATTTCTGGTGTTTGTGTTATTTTAGTTTTCGCATTATATTGTTTATCTTTATAATTGAAATAATACAGGTTGTGCGTGTAGATCATCAATTGGTATAATCTAACCTTTGGTTGTTTGATTGTCATTGATTGATCCTTGGACATTGGTCTTTGGTACCGTCCAAGTTATTCCTTGTGTTTGATTAGTACTCGCTGATTTCTATTAGCTTGAGTAAATAAAAACAAGAGAGAGATATTAACTCCTTGAGATACTTTTACCTAGATTTAGTCTGACTGTCTAATTGATTCTCTAGAAAGTATTTCGGAGTTAGTCCATACAGATTGCTAAGCGAAATATTTGATGGTGTTGTTAGACCCCCGCTTTTTCAGTAGACCTCTGATGTGAGCGGTATATCTTGTGATCCTCTCCAAATTTATTTTTGCTAGATAAAGACTCCTTTTTGGTGTTCTTATTGTCAACACTCCTTTTTTCTTTTAAAGAACAGGTTGAACCGGATTTTTTGTACCTTCCCGGAAGGGTTGTGTCCAACTGGTGTTCAGACATTAAAGAACACATATCATTCTTTAGCCTTTCGACATGTTCGGAAACTGTCTTTATCTCAGAAACATATGAGACTTTTAAGGCGTTGTAATCATCAGTTGCAGTTTTTCTTAACCTCTCAGTTTTCTTTTCTTGATCAATACTTTTCCTTAGTTTTTCTTCTAAGGATTGAATCTTCGAGGAAGAAATGATCTTGAAGGAGTCTAGATCAGTTTTGTATAAAGAGAGATCACGTTTGAGTTGATCATTTTCAGCTTTCATATGACATAAGTCTTCAAGGAGATTTCCTTCTATTTTTAGTGCAAGTGTAAGCTCAGTTGCACAAGTGAGGAATTCTTTGCTTAATTCATCTAGATGAGAAGTTACATAATCAACATCCTCACTGTCATTAAGTGATTCAGAATCAGAATCATTGATTGTAAGCACATGGCTTAACTTAACCTCTTCTTGAGAACACAGAGATATGTTGTCAGAAGAGTAGGCAGAGCTTGTAGAAGACACTCCTTCTAAGCATTTTTGAAAGTTAAACCTTGGACGAGTTTTACTCAAATCTTGAGATACGTTAATCGAGCCTATCTTAGGACTCATTTCTTATAGGTTGGATCGCACCAAACACGGATTGTTAGATCTTTTCGTTTTTATCCGCTCTGATACAATTGAAAATGCGAAGGTACCCAAATATACCTCAAGCTAAAACTTTTCCTACCTATAAGTCTTTTCTCCGAAAGTGATTGTCTATGGACTGAGTCGATAAAATAAATGGGTTCACACTTCGTGTGATCGTCTATGGATACGAGATCGAGACAATACAACGACGAAGTATGTTTACTTGATATAAAGGTTCGGACGTAACCAAACACAATAGGATTGCTTATCAAGTAAATAGGAATTAACGTTTGTGTAATTTAATTTAATTATAATAAAACAATTATAATGCGGAAATATAAAGTAAATGACACATCAAGATTTTGTTAACGAGGAAACCGTAAATGCAGAAAAACCCCGGGACCTTGTCCAGAATTGAATACTCTCAGGATTAAGCCGTTACACAAAATTACACCAACTTCGTATAATTGAGACCAAGCAACTAAACCTATAGTTCACCTAGTTCCGTATGTATTCCCACGCCTCCAATTTATAAATAAGTCACGTACTTGGAACAATTCCTTTGGTTCGTATTCCAAACAGTAAAGGAACAACAAATCTGTTTGGTATCAACTCTATTCAACCAAGTGATGTGAGTCGGACAAAGGCTCTTATGTTTATCTTAACGTAAACTCCTTCCTCAGTTTCTTAGATCAATCTTATGTTCAACTACCAAATGTAATCGTTAAGATTTTGCAATCAATACTTTTAATCACAAAGAATTGTATTGATGCCGATCTACACAAATAATCAATTCAATCTACCACAAGGATAAACCGATTATAGTTGGAACCTCTTATACCGAAAAAAGTATTGTGCACACCAAAGATTATAAACCCAAGTCAGAAATCTTCAATCTCTTCTTTGTCTTCAAATCTTTTTAGATCTTCAATAAACACCTGCACACAATGTTAGAGCATAGCTCGGTCGACCTCGCATGCGTTGCTATCTCAAGCATATTTGTCAATGTTAGTGATCAAAACTATAAGTCTTGATTTCTAGCCTACATAGCTAAGTCTCGGACTAGGATAGAAAAATGTAGTTGAGCTCAAGGACTTCATGGCGATTCATCATACAACGACGAAGATCTATACAAGTAACCGTGGAACTTCATCAACAAAAAGGTATGTGGAGACTTGAACTTATCTATCACTCAAAAGTCTATCTATTTTATCTCCTACTTCTTATGAGACAAAAGTCGTATGCTATATAGACTAGATCATACACATTTGACATTTCAAGCTGATATCGAAATCGTGTGTTGGTAAAGCGTTTCACTTTGATCAAGTTTATCATCACCTAGTGATGAAAGTAATGAAAAGTTTCAATCAGTTTTAAAATTGCTATGACGTGAATCGGTCTGTGAATAACGACTACATAGCGTCCTCTGAGAATGTCTCAATGATTGAAATGAGAGTTTAGATTACATAACCATGTATTCCTTGAACCGAAGTTTTCGAACTTTGTTGATCAAGAGAAATCGGGAGGATTGTGGAATTGGATTGCCAAGTCCGCGAACCCAGTCCGCCGACTCAGTCCGCGAACTGTCGGAAGTTCTCGACCGAGAATTTCTGCTAGATTTTCCAAAACTCGTTTGTGTGCTATGTCCGCGAACTGGCGGAAGTTCTCTTTCCGAGAATTTCTGCTGAGTTTGGAAAACTCAACCTATTAACTTAAGTCCGCGAACTTGTTTGTGAACTTAAGAGGTTATGATCTAAATATGTGCTCTGAACATGAAACATTAAATTACTAAGGAATGCTTTATGCAGACCGTGGCTATAATGTTCATGAGCCGATTCAATCAAATCGAATCATCTTTATTTCAATTGTGTCTTGTGTAGTTACATAAGATCTCATAGCAATTGAACAACTCTTTAACTAGTTCATTTGAGTCAATTGAACTAGTTATGGTGAAGAAGAACAAGGTTAATATTAAATGCTCATATGATTAACCTTTTTGGGTTACTATGTTGTACCAACATACACGTACACGTTTGGGCATGGTTTTCACGAACCCAATAAACATCTACCCAAGTGTGTGTGACAAGCTAAGTTTTCGATCTAACGGTTGAGAAATATTAGCTTGAATTTAAATCAGGTTTTCATATAACGGTGAATAAGAATTGCTTTGTACCTAAGGCAAAACCCTGATTTGAAGGCTATATAAAGGAGACATCTAGCATTGTGCAAAAATAATCTCCACACGTCTGTGTGCTACTAGTGCGCCCGCTAGAGTCGATCTCCATTAACCTTTGATTTTCTTCTCTAAAATCAGGTTAACGACTTAAAGAATTTATTGGGATTGTGAAGCCATGCCGATACTACTTTTATTGTAGTTGTGTGATCTGATCTTGCATCTTCTATCGTACGAGTACAATCGATTGATTGGCTTGTGATTCCTCGACAATCCGCTTGTGTAGTCAGGAAGGATTGTAGAGAGGTGACTTATTAATCTAGGCTGTTCTTCGGGAATATAAGACCGGATTATCAATTGGTTCCTGTTCACCTTGATTTTATATCTTAAGACGGAACAAAACCTAGGGTTTATCTGTGGGAGACAGATTTATCCTTTGATAGACTTTTCTGTGTGAGACAGATATGTTTATTACCAAGTCTGTGATTTTAGGTTGCAGCAACTCTTAGTTGTGGATGAGATCATCTAAGGGAATCAAGTGCGCAGTATCCTGCTGGGATCAGAGGCGTAGGAGTACAACTGTACCTTGGATCAGTGGGAGACTGATTGAGGTTCAACTATAGTCCAGTCCGAAGTTAGCTTGTAGTAGGCTAGTGTCTGTAGCGGCTTAATATAGTGTGTATTCAATTTGGACTAGGTCCCGGGGTTTTTCTGCATTTGCGGTTCCTCGTTAACAAAACTTCTGGTGTCTGTGCTATTTCTTTTTCGCATTATATTTTTTATATAATTGAAATAATACAGGTTGTGCGTTAAAGATCATCGATTGGAAATCCAACCTTTGGTTGTTGATTGATATTGATTGATCCTTAGACATTGGTCTTTGGTACCGTCCAAGTTATCTCTCTTTGATAAAGACTCGCAGATTTCTATTTGCTTGAGTAATGATCAAATCGAGAGATTGAGATATAAACTCTTTGATATATCTTTTTATTGATTGAGTCTAAATGTCTAGTTGATTCTCATAAAAAGTATATTGGAGTTTTTCCATACAGATTGCTAAGCGAAATATTGGGTGGTGTTGTTAGACCCCCGCTTTTTCAATTGGTATCAGAGCAGACAAATACGTTAAAGACCTTATAAGTCTGTGTTTGTAGCGATTTGATTATGGACGAGTCTATCTCGAATAACGTACCAGTTCAGAAATTACCAGATGATTCTAAAAGCTTGGATTCACCTGAGAGAACTGTCACATCTAAGTCAATATGCAAACATTCTCTTGATGTAAAAACTGTTGATTGGGAAACTCTCCTAGAAGATAAGTTGGATGAACTTTCTGATGAAGGTGATTCAAATATTGATAGAGATGTTGATGAGGAAGTCTCAGAGTATGTTAAGTTTTTGGATTCGTGGAATATGAAGAAGATTACAACTTCTCATGTCACACCTCTTCTGACTCCTCTATGTCGAGAAAACAAGAAATTGAGAAGATGTTACGCAGGTGTTTATTTTTCGAATCGTTCTGCCGAATCGATCCTCAAGGATTCTGAGGAAAACCTACGTATGAAGTCACTTGAATGTGATAATATTTATCAAAAGTACTTTTTATTGGAAGAGAAACTTGCAGAATCTGAAGCAAGGTTTAACTCCCAGCAAACAAGTTTTGACGATAGAGAAAACGCTTATCTCACTCGAGAAAAACGCCTTGAGACTGATTTAGCTGCTGCTCTTGATAAAATCAAGATGTTGTAAGATGACTTGAAAAAGTTCAATACTAGTTCAAGCAAATTAACCACTATGCTAGGAGCAGGTAAAAATCATCGTGATACACGAGGATTGGGCTATAAGGGAATAGATGCTCCAAGTACTAGCAAAAAGGTAAAATTTGTCAAGGCTAGTGATTCTTCTCAACAAAAGGTTTCCACTGATGGAAAAAGTGAAGTACCTTCTCCGGCAGTTAAGGTTCAAAAGAGCAAAGTTTATCAACCTCCAAAGTTAGCACACACGGATCGAGGTAAGAACATTCCTTATGTTTGCCACTATTGCGGAAATAAAGGTCACCTGGAAAGGAGATGTCGTTTCCGTATAAGGAATGAGAAACTTCATGATGTTCTTGTTTGGGCATCACAAGAAGTTGTGAAACCAAGTTCATACGTTAAAACTGATCCTCTTAACGTTACAGGTTGTAATTGTCCAACCTTTAGGCAAAGAAAACAGTGCTATGATAGACCTAGATTTGCCTATAAACGTCGTACGAATCCTTTTCATAATCGTAATGGTTATCAAAAGGATAACTTCGTAAAGATGAAGACAAGATCCGATGCTCCCAATTGGAGAAAGACTAACTTTCAAAAGAATAGTCAATCCAATTCTCTTCCAAGAATTCTAGAAGAGAGTGATGGGAAGAAGGTTCCGACTATTCCTAAACGCACTCAGAAGTGGATACCGAAGAAAGACAATGATGTTTTGAGTGTGAAAAGGAATGATCTTCCAGAAAACTCCATGACTATAGAAAAGTCAGTATCCATGATGTTAGAGCTTAATAAGTTTTTTGGAAAAATGGAATTGGATGTGAAAGGTTTTAAAAGTGATCTCTTTCATGATAATCCAAAGGTCACTTGTAGTGAGAAAGACTTTGTTCACCCAACGCAACTTGATTGTGTTGGAAGTGCATCCTCACCAAGGAATGCCCTGCTTTCTATACGGTGAGGGAAGCACAAGAATTGGGGCACACAGATTATGTTCGGTAAGGCGGTAGAATTCGATTGGATTCATCTAAAAAGGTATGTCTATAAACTTGAGCAAGATTTGTACTTTTATTTGCTTAGAATACTTATAATAATCTTGCTTATCGTTCATTTCTACCTAACTTGATTTGTATTTAAGGTTCTTAAATGTTTAGGTTTGAAAATAATAGTTCGGGATGTTTGGACTACATGGTACACATACCAAGTATGCGTAACAGCTTTTAAAATCAAAATCCAGGGGTTTAAGTTTGCAAACACGTATGCATACTTGACGTCGATATTCGGTAAACTTGTTTTGGCCGGAACTTCTTCGTCCGAACTCAAATTTACCTCATTTTTTTTTGCATTCTCTTCCTTATTGAATTCCCTTCAAAATGGAGATGAGAATTGTTGAATTTGGAGGATGATATTATTGCAGTATTAATCTGTTTTGAAGTATTGCAATATTTTTATGGGATATGTATTGTTTGCGTCCGTGAACTTGAAGATCCCATATTGTGTCAAAAGTAAAGTCATTCATAAATTGATATTCGTATTGATGAAAGGGCGAATGGACTTTTGACAATTAAAAAATTTATGCCTATACAGTCATTTATTTGATGGAAAATAGGATGAAATCTTTTGTTTGACAAGGATAAAGTCTATTATGTCGTTATGCAAATAGTGATGGAAAATAGAATAGATCCTTGTATGTTATCCACGGTATTGATCTTCATTGATCCATTTTGTTATGTTTTACCGTGAAGGCTCCATTGTGTATCTTATGTTGAGCATCTTACAACTATGTCGATTAATATTGGCCTTGTTGGTTGTTCCATGAGATGCTATATGTTGAGCATTCTTGAACTAAATTAATCATCTTGATTGGTTATTTAGTTATTTGCTCCGAAAGTCTTCTTTTGTCGAGCAAAATCTTTTGACAATTAAATTGATTGCTTCGGTGATTAGTTTGGTTGTGTATTCCAATTAGATTAATTATAGGTTCTCTTGTAATTAATCTAGTTGAGTTTTTCATATATTACACAAGTTATTGTGTTGAGTATATGAACGGCTATACTAATCATGTTCCATTGGTTTATGTAGTCGTATATTCCGTTAGGGTTTTCCTTATGTTGAGTATTTGAACGATTAAGGTAGTCATCTCCGTGTGGTTATCTTAGTCGTAGCTCCGTGAGTTTTCTTATGTTGAGCACAATCAATTAAATTGATCACTTTTGTGTTTTGATTTAGTTGCGTATTCCGATTAAATTAATCATGGGTTTACTTGTGATTAATTTGGTTGAGTTTTGGATATAGAAAATCATTTCCATGGTTTTTGGTGTCCAATTAAAAATCCTTCTTTTCTTTCGAAATTAAGGTCGCTCTTGTTGTTCTTTCGGGAATGACATCAAATGGGGGAGAGTTCTTCTGAACTTGTGCTTAATGGTAATATCTTGCGGGGTGTGCGGCTGTGGAATTTTATAGGGGTTATCTTGTATCTTAAAACTCCTTGATGAATGAATTTAGCTTCGGCTTTATGATTGCATCTAAATTAAGTTGGTATGTATTTTTCTTTTAGTCTATGAAATGTCTCTTGTGGAAATTTCATTATGATCCCGTTCTTGTACCTTTTCCAATTTTATTGACAAAAAGGGGGAGAAATAATGTAGTTCACACTACAATTACATATGGTTTTCGGATCATTGTGTAAGGGGGAGTGGTTTCCATGATCGATATGGAGTATTGACTAAGGGGGAGTGATACATATCATCGTAGTATTATTGTTAAAGTCGTGATACAATTGGAGTTTGATATTACATAATAATACTATGACACTGTATAAAAATGATTGATAATCTCAATTTCTCTCATTGTTATAGCTACGAATCTTCAACAACGGTGATGCTAAACTTACAACCTTTGGGATCATTGGAGTACTTGGAAGGACGAAGATTTCAGGGAACGTTGAAGATTAGACTATGGAATAGGAGCCACTAAATTTTATCTTTTTTGTATTCCATATGTATTAATAGTTTTGTCACTAAAATTGACAAAGGGGGAGATTGTTAGAGCATAGCTCGGTTGACCTGGCATGCGTTGTTATCTCAAGCATGTTTGTCAATGTTTGTGATCAAAACTATAAGTCGTGATTTCTAGCCTACATAGCTAAGTCTCGGACTAGGATAGAAAAGTGTAGTTGAGCTCAAGGACTTCATGGCGTTTCATCATACAACGACGAAGATCTATACAAGTAACCGTGGAACTTCATAAACAAAAAGGTATGTGGAGACTTGAACTTATCTATCACTCAAAAGTCTATCTATTCTATCTCCTACTTCTTATGAGACAAAAGTCGTATCCTATATAGACTAGATCATACACATTTGACATTTCAAGCTGATCTCGAAATCGTGTGTTGGTAAAGTGTTTCGCTTTGATCAAGTTTATCTTCACCTAGTGATGAAAGTCATGAAAAGTTTCAATCAGTTTTAGAATTGCTATGACGTGAATCGGTCTGTGAATAACGACTACATAGCGTCCTCTGAGAATGTCTCAATGATTGAAATGAGAGTTTAGATTACATAACCATGTATTCCTTGAACCGAAGTTTTCGAACTTTGTTGATCAAGAGAAATCGGGAGGATTGTGGAATTGGCTTGCCAAGTACGCGAACCCAGTCCGCCGACTCAGTCCGCGAACTGTCGGAAGTTCTCGACCGAGAATTTCTGCTAGATTTTCCAAAACTCGTTTGTGTGCTATGTCCGCGAACTGGCGGAAGTTCTCTTTCCGAGAATTTCTGCTGGGTTTGGAAAACTCAACCTATTAACTTAAGTCCGCGAACTTGTTTGTGAACTTAAGAGGTTATGATCTAAATATGTGCTCTGAACATGAGACATTAAATTACTAAGGAATACTTTATGCAAACCGTGGCTATAATGTTCATGATCTGATTCAATCGAATCGAATCATCTTTGTTTCAATTGTGTCTTGTGTAGTTACATAAGATCTCACAGCAATTGAACAACTCTTTAACTAGTTCATTTGAGTCAATTGAACTAGTTATGGTGAATAAGAACAAGGTTAATATAAAATGCTCATATGGTTAACTTTTTGGGTTACTATGTTGAATCAACATACACGTACACGTTTGGGCATGGTTTTCACAAACCCAGTAAACGTCTACCCAAGTGTGTGTGACAAGCTAAGTTTTCGATCTAACGGTTGAGAAATATTAGCTTGAATCTAGATCAGGTTTTCATCCAACGGTGAATAAGGATTGCTTTGTACCTAAGGCAAAACCCTGATTTGAAGGCTATATAAATGAGACATCTAGCATGGTGCAAAACTAATCCCCACACATCTGTGTGCTACTAGTGCGCCCGCTAGAGTCGATCTCCATTAACCTTTGATTTTCTTCTCTAAAATCAGGTTAACGACTTAAAGACTTCATTGGGATTGTGAAGCCAGACCGATACTACTTTTATTGTAGTTGTGTCATCTGATCTTGCATCTTCTATCGTACGAGTACAATCAATTGATTGGCTTGAGATCGTGAGAGTTCTCCGATAGGCAAGATAAAGAAGTCACTAACATCTTCGTCTCAGTGTTTGTGATTCCTCGACAATTCGCTTGTGTAGTCAGGAAGGATTGTAGAGAGGTGATTGATTAATCTAGGATGTTCTTCGGGAATATAAGACCGGATTATTAATTGGTTCATGTTCACCTCGATTTTATATCTTAAGACGGAACAAAACCTAGGGTTTATCCGTGGGAGACAGATTTATCCTTTGATAGACTTTTCTGTGTGAGACAGATCTGTTTATTATCAAGTCTGTGATTTTGGGTTGCAACAACTCTTTGTTGTGGGTGAGATCAGCTAAGGGAATCAAGTGCGCAGTATCATGCTGGGATCAGAGGTGTAGGATTACAACTGTACCTTGGATCAGTGGGAGACTGATTGAGGTTCAACTATAGTCCAGTCCGAAGTTAGCTTGTAGTAGGCTAGTGTCTGTAGCGGCTTAATATAGTGTGTATTCAATTTGGACTAGGTCCCGGGGTTTTTCTGCATTTGCGGTTCCTCGTTAACAAAACTTCTGGTGTCTGTGTTATTTCTTTTTCGCATTATATTTTTTATATAATTGAAATAATACAGGTTGTGCGTTAAAGATCATCGATTGGAAATCCAACCTTTGGTTGTTGATTGATATTGATTGATCCTTAGACATTGGTCTTTGGTACCGTCCAAGTTATCTCTCTTTGATAAAGACTCGCAGATTTCTATTTGCTTGAGTAATGATCAAATCGAGAGATTGAGATATAAACTCTTTGATATATCTTTTTATTGATTGAGTCTAACTGTCTAGTTGATTCTCATAAAAAGTATATTGGAGTTTTTCCATACAGATTGCTAAGCGAAATATTGGGTGGTGTTGTTAGACCCCCGCTTTTTCACACAACAACTTGAATCTCTTGTGATCAATCATGCACATAACGGAGTCTGTTAACAATGGATTATCACAAGATCGTCTTTAGCACTAAAAACAGTCTAAAGATCCATGTCGAAACTTCAATCTAGTTTAAGTGAATCTTATATCAGAAGAGAAGATTCTCAAGCATAAACAAACTAGGTGCAATCAAAGTTCAACTACCGTTAGTCAATCAAATCAATCGAAAACACAAGATAAACCTCAATTATCTGGTTTCCCACCAACGGTACTCGTAGAGCTTCTCAATCCCAAAGAATACTCTAGATTAAGCGGCCGTAAGAGATTTCGCCTAATTAGGTTACTCTTCTCTCCGAACAGGCGGCTACACCAGTAACAACACAACCGAGGAAGTTTGTTGTCACGAAGGATTAGTTTGATAGAAATGCAAACTTCAAGTTTTTATAGACAAGGAAGTTTGGACACCAAGGAAATGCACATTACTAATTCTTATTGGCCATATATAAAATTAACAACCTTAATTAAAAGATTCTTAACTTATTTAATTTCGATCCTGGGATTTTCTTCCTGTAGCTATTAAGGAATAACTTTGAACAATAAAAGATAAACAATACTGCATGTGTTCAAAGTGTGTCGACATCCTTAATTTGTAAGTCCTCTTTCATATTTACACCCTTGAAACCGATTTTCCATACTTCCAAACAAGTTTAGAATTGGTTCATCTGACTTTCAAGAACTATGCGATTGATTAAGAAACACTCAATCACAAATCATGGGTTTAACAGTTCTACCAAAACAAGTTTCAGTTCTACCTCCATGTGAGTACTGTGCATAGTCACACTAGCTTTTCAAAATTCTGTTGACTAGGTACTAGGATCGGTTCCCCACATATATATGGTATCTAACTTATATGTGTTGTACATGTCCATAGGATCGGTTCCCTTTTGCCTAAAATCGTGTTGCGCATGTTCATAGGATCGGTTCCCCTTTCTGCCATCAACCTTGCTGCACCTCATACAAGGATCGATTCCCCTTTGTGATGTATTGCACATCTTCATAGGATCGGTTCCCCTTTACCCAGATTCGGTCCAGTCAATCACAAACTCGATCATACCTCACAGGTGATTACTTAAGATCGGTTTCACTAATAAAAGTCATACCACTACATAAGTCAGGCCTTTGTGAATAGTTCTACCAAGAACACAAACAAGTCGTGAGCGGTTATACTAAATCACACATATTGGATGTTCACAAGATATGCAGTGAATAAAAATCCCAATAACGCCTGGCGATTTCCTTTTCATTCATAAACAAGTTTATGAACTTACTTCCTTAAAACACATGTAAAACATTGTTTCTTAGGATGAAATTGTCACCTGATACCCATACATAATCACAATAGCATTAAAACGATTATGTCAATGTCTTATGTACAAAGTTTAATGGTTAGGTAATAACTTCATATTGTATTCCTTAATACTATGTCTATCTAGAGTTTAAACATGCTTCGCAGTTTTGTTTTCAATATGCACGACTTGAAAGATACGTTAGGGAATGAAATAGTTCAAGTCAAGTATCACTAACCTCAAGTGGAAGGATGATATTGTCGTTGTAGCTTCTTACTTCTTCACTTCTTCAAGTCTTCGCAATACTTGTAATGTCTCCTATACTGATACTTTCAAGGTAACCTATACGAAGTTGACCCTAGTACATAATCAAGCGACTCTTAAATGAGTTTTGATTCACTAAAATATGACAACCAAACTTGACATACCAACGCCTGGTGGGTTCAACCGAGCTATGCTCTAACAAGATCTAATCTTAGGGGACCAATGAGATATCACCGTGATCACCAGCCGCCCCCCTTTCATGAGGAATGATCGGCCAAGCCATGTCCTACCCGCACGGCTTCTGAACGGCTGCCCAAAGGTAGCTAGCCGCGCTGCCTACAAGAGACTTAAATAAATTCAACGGCAACCAACAACTGCCGCAAATTATCTCAGTCACTTTGGATAGCCAATTTAATCGGTCTAGATCTAACTTGGGCCAACCAATAGGATGTCAAAATGGCTACCAACCATCACTCTCCTATAAGGACCGACCGACTCACCTTTGGCGTACACGAATGGCTCCTGGCAGCTTCCCAAAAATGGCCGGCCACGTTCCTTTTAAGACATTAAGCTCGGCGACTAACTTAAACGAGCTTTATATAACGATGCTTCACGAGCATCGATTATTTTGAGCTGCTTGCTAAAAACGACGTTTTATATGCATCGATTATTAACGATGTTTTATAAATATCGATTTCACAAATAATTTAATTATTTGACTTAAAAGAATTAGATGCTATTTCTTGCGGCAAGTATCATGATTTGACTTATAACATATGACCGCACGCCGCCTAGCTTGCGCGTGATTGGTAAAAATAGCTAGGTCTAGATGAGAGGAAAGCAGTAGGAGATATAATTTTATCTAGAAAAGATTTTAATCTGTTAGATATTATCTTAGTGATGAGCTTATAGATTGTGTTACGGAGGACAATCAGTCTAAACTTTCCTGGGTCTTTGGGATATTGAACCTTTGGAAATAGAAAGAGGTTCGTTTTATTTAATTATGGATTCATCTTTCCAGTTTCTAAGAATTCTTGCACCGAGCAAATGACTTGGTTTCCTACCGTATCCCAGTTATTTAAAAAGAAACTTACTGGTGTTGATGGTGGTTTTTAGTTCAGGGCAAAAATTGTAAAACCATGTGTTTAATGTGCTTTCATTCTGCAGAGAAACAGAGCCATTTAAAAGTGACTAGAGCCCAGGTTTCTTCACCTACAATATGTATTGAGCAACTCAGTGTATTTATATGAAATTTATCCATAATGGTGCGTGTAGCAACAATCCCAAATATTCTGTAAATTTTTGAGTATTCATTCTATGTTATGTTCCCAACCAAACTCTTGATATTGACATGACAATTAATGTTCGCTCGAAGCTGAGTAACATGAATTTACCGAAGTGTCAGGATCAAGATGTGCATGGAAGTACTCAATTAGAGGCACGCAAAATTATGTTGCCCTCTAAAATCTAATCAATGATTTTGTATAAACGCACAAAATTCACTAGAAATTGATCGATTTTGTGTTAGCCTATAAAATTCGATCTTTCTAACCTAATTTTACTAATTTACAAAAGTTAAGACCTTTTTGCGGCCTGCGTAATATCTCGAACCCTATTGGTCGAGAATAAACCTAGGCAAGCTAGGAAATCGATCCGCCATAGATTAGTAGGAGCAAAATCCTACCAAAAGTGAAAACAAGAAGCGAAAGAGAAACTGCGGCAAATAAAAAACAACAGCAGGAGGAGGCGTGTCCATGACACTTGACCGGCCGGTCTTCTCTAGGAGGCACCGCACATGGCTGGCCGGCCATGCCTCCTATTACTGCTTGTTGGCCCCTCTTTCCCATCGACCAATCAAAACGCTCCAAAAGAGCCACACACACTTTTAATTAAAAGTGGAAGTTGACTGGTCCATTTACTTAATTCCTTAAGGAATTGAACATAGCCTGCCCATGTCAGTCTCAAAACGATCACAACCATACGTTTTATCCAGCTTATTTGATGAGCCTTTCATCCTCCCAACGAGACTAAGTAAATTCCATGATGTCCACCGGTAGGCCTGTCAATATTTGTCCGATATCTGGTATCCGTTTCCGAGTATTCGAGATCCTATAAGATTTTATCCGTTTTATCGGATATCAGATCGGATATTTTATCGGATATTTCTTCCTTAACATATCGGAAACGGATTAGACCCCATCCGAAATGTTAATATCCGATATCCGATAGTATAGGAACTTATTTGTAATTTATCCTAATTTCGAGTCTAGTATCGGATATTATCGGATATTGTCGGATAAATATCCCATAAGTGTGAATTATGAAAATGTTTTACAAGGGTTTTTAAATTTTTTTGTTATAACTGGATACTATCGGATATTTATCGGATATCCGACAGCTTAGCCTATCGGAATCGATATCTGATTTTGATATCCTATAGGATATTATCGGATATCGAATATCCGGTAGTGCTTAACATGTCGGATATCGGATTTCTAAATATCCGGCGGATATTCTTCCATTGACAGGCCTATCCACCGGCGGGCCCACCATCATTCCAGCCAATCGGAATCCTCTTAGTCCTCCAGCAACATCCCTGGTCGTTAGCCGGAGCTAGGCTAGTCGCGTTGTTGAAAAGAAGTTCAACGAGTTTAAGACTGGATACGACAGTCTCAAACCCATCGCATCCGTCCAACTTAACCAGCCTAGTTGGATGGATTAGATTTTATTTCGGACGACCAATGAGGTGCCGGTATGCTCTCCAGCAACCCATCTCCATCCCTGGGCAGTCGAACTACCCACGACATGTCAGGAGCACATCAAACCGATTGCTCAAAGTAGGTTGGCCACGCGGGATATAAAACCCTAATTTATATTAACATCAGTATATTGCTGCCGCAAAATGATCTTGGCCGCCCAACTTTGCCAGTCGGATTGACCGGACTAGATTCAATCTTAATCGACGGGCAAGGGGAGGGTATGCTCACCAGCAGCCCGGCTATTGTGCTTGCCGATCGGACAATTCCCAGCACGCGGCTAACACCAAAAACCATTAGCCCAAAGAAGGTTGGCCACACGACTATTAAACCCTAAATTGAATTAACGGCAGTATGTAACTGCCGCAAATCATCTCGTCCGTCCAACTTCTCTAGCCGAATCAACCGGCCTAGATATAATCTTAGGGGACCAATGAGATGTCACCGTGATCACCAGCCATCCCCCTTTCATGAGGAATGATCTTCCAAGCCATAGCCTACCCGCACGGCTTCTGAACGGCTGCCCAAAGGTAGCTAGCCGCGCTGCCTACAAGAGTCTTAAATAAATTCAACGACAACCAACAACTGCCGCAAATCATCTCAGCCACTCAATTTTGATAGCCAATTTAATCTGTCTAAATCTAACTTGGGCCGACCAATAGGATGTCAAAATGGTTACCAACCATCACTCTCCTATAAGGACCGACCGTCTCACCTTTAGCGTACACGAATAGCTCCTAGCAGCTTCCCAAAAATGGCCGATCACGTTCCTTTTAAGACATTAAGCTCCGCGACTAACTTAAACAAGCTTATATAATGATACTCCGCGAGCATCGATTATTTTGAGTTGCTTGCTTAAAAGCGATGCTTTACATGCATCGATTATTAACGATGTTTTAGAAATATCGATTTCACAAATAATTTAATTATTTGACTTAAAAGCATTACATGCTATTTATTGTGGAAAGTCTCATGATTTGACTTGTAACATATGACCACACACCTCCTAGCTTGCGCGTGATCGGTCAGAATAGCTAGGTCTTGCAAACAAGACCCACTTAACAACGTGTTACATATTTTCCATGAAAATACTCGAGACATCATGTCACAAATTGGGGGATGTTTATCAGGGTATTGGTCTGGCGGTTTACGTGCGGCGTGCAACGCGCCCATTTATGAGAAAGTGTCAGGAAAAGCGGATGGTTGATAGCAGTAAGAGAGTAGTGGGTGTAAGGGTGACCAGTTTTCCCTCTTGATGGAAACGTGACAGTCATCACTTTTTACACAACCCCACTTCTCCACTACTTAACCGTCTCCACTTCCTACGAGATCAGGGTCCGCTCAATCATGACTTGTATAAATAGGTTTTCAACATGTTTCGACAAAGGGGTCAAGTGTTATCAACACAAGTATCCACAAAAACACCAAGAACTGATAGCTTACATTCTGCAATCCAGTTCCATATTCTCATACAAGTCATAAAACATCCACACCTTCATAATTCAGCATTTTGATCTCAACACCTTCTTCGCTTCCCTCCCTAAGATCAGCCATTCTCCTTCATTTTGTGACCGAAGCAAGGCTGGAACAACCATTTCTTGGTTTAGGACAGAACTGTACAGATTGATTTCTCGAATCTAAAGTACTCTCGTGCAGTGCATTTGTCTAGGGTTTATATTCGTTTCTCATCAACACACCCAAGTTTACCAAAACTAGCAGGATCAGTTTTTACCCAAAACAACTGGGAATCCATATGGACCTGGAGATTTATCTGGTTTCATGTTTTTTAGGACCAGGATAATTTCATCTTTAGAAGGGATAGAGGAAATAGCTATATTTTCCAGATCAGAGATACAAGATGTTATGTTATTTAGGATATTTCCATGTAAGGATTGATCAACTGCTTTTCACTGAAGAGGTTTTTAATAAAATCTATAAGAATTATACATATTTCATTCTTATTATAAGTTATTATGTTTTGTTTATTGGTTATGCATTCTATAATGTTTCATTCCCTTCTTCTTAGTGTGACCGTCTGAAAGAATTTGGTATTTTGCTCCTCTAATCTTATGATATTATCTCTAGATTCCTGTTTATCTATTTCTTCTGGGGTGTCGTAAAGGATTTCAAGCTGTGTTAGTTTCTGTGATATAAGTGTTTCTAAATGTTCACTAGTTCCACTTATTGATTTTAATCTCTTTATTTCCTTAATAAACTTTGTTATTTTTCTACTAGGTTGGCCAAAGATTTTTTTTTCCAATCTAATAAATTTGTTCCTAGAGTTTTTAACTTAGACACTAGGGTTTGAGATGTGTCTTCTCCATCTGTACTTTTCCAGGATTATTGTATTACTTGAATACAAGAATCCTCTTTTAGCCAAGTGTCGTAGAATTTAAAGATCCATTCTTTTCTCTGGTAGGGTTTGATATGTGCCTTCTCAAAATTTATAACTACTCTATCAATCCTTTTTTGAATGTTCTTAGATCCTTTCCTATAGCTATTCCATGTGAAGTAATAACTTGAGTATCCCAGGTCATATAGATCTGCTCTCTTTAAAATGTCATAGTAGTACAGTAAAAACTCCATATATTAATAGCCTTGGGACTTCACAAAATTATTAATATATAGAGGTTTACCAAAAAAATATTTTTTTTTGTTAATCTAAAGTATGTAAATGATAATTGATATGGTTGCCTTCATTAATCATCCAAATGAGCAACAGGTCGGATATCTTTTAACTGAAGAAGAAATCATCGATGGAATTAGCCAAGAAGCATGATGATGATGATAATACAGATATACCAAGAGTTTCATGCCAAGAAGCTTCAAATATGCTCGATAAATTGGAAATTTTTTGGCTTCAACAAGAAAGTACCCATAGTAATGAGGTTTTACACATCCGCAATTCAAAAGATGCGATAACCATCCAAAAAGTTACATCATTTTCTCAAACAACTATAGATAAATATTTTATTTCTTCTTAAACTTCGATGTAACAAGATCTATAAGTTTGTAAATGTAACAAGATCTATAAGTTTGTAATAATGCCAATTATATTAACATATGGAGGTAAATTCCTTATGGCGGGACTGGAATTATCTCTTAATATTAAAATCTGGAGGTTATTGTTAGAGCACTGCTCGGTCGAACTCGCATGTGTTGCTATCTCAAGCATGTTTGTCAATGTTAGTGATCAAAACTATAAGTCTTGAGTTCTAGCCTATTTATAGATGTCTGAGACTAGGACATAGTTTGTGTAGTTGAGCTTAGCGCTTATCACTTGAAGACGAATAACTACTAAGGAGAGCCTGTGGAACTTCATCGACAAAAGATATGTGGAGACTTAAACTCATCTATCACTTGGAAAGTCTATTTCTACTCTATCTCCTATATTGATACATAAGTCGTGTTACGATATAGTTTTCTCTATACACATTTGAGATTTCGAGTTGAGTATATCTCGCTTACATATTTCTCAAAATATGTGTTGGTAAGCTTTCGCTTCGACCAAGTTCATCTTACATGGTTTGTGTGATACAATCATTTGGTGTAAGACTTGGAATGTTTCGATAATGATTATTTCAATATCTTGAAAATTGTTTTGATGCTAATAGTATGTGAAAACGGCTATTGTTATTATAGATTAATGTTTCAGTGATCGAAATAAAGAGTTTAGAATCTTGTAACCATCTTTGGATATAAGCATAGTGTGTTCGCACATTAGTGTATAAGTCCAAAATCGGGAGCCTAAAATATGCATACTTGTGTGAATACAAAAAGGTTGTAGGAGACAGGGTAAGTATGCGTACCCGTACGCATACTGGCGGAAGTTCACGTCCGTGAATTTCTTTTGAGTTTGAAAACCAAAACCAAACTCATCCGATTACCTAAAGTACACGTACCCGTACGCATACTGGCAGAAAGTTCACGTCCGTGAATATCTTCTGAGTTTGAAAACTAAAACAAACTCAAATCCGGTTACTTAAGTACGCATACCGGTACACATACTTAAGTGGTTACTTTCTAAGATCGGTTTTACATGAACCTAAAACATTTATCAATAAGGAAAGCAATCTTTGCAAACCGTAGCTACAGTGTTCATGTATCGATTCGAGTGAATCAAACCGATTTTGCTTCAATTGTGTTCTTGTATAAATCCATGAGAATATAGCAATTGAACAACTCTTTAACTAGTTTCATTTGAGTCATTTGAACTAGTTATGGTTAAGATGAATAAGGTTGATATGAGAGTAATCATATGGCTAACCTCGGTTAACTATTTTTGAACCAACATGGTGTACACGTTTGGGTACGGTTACATAAACCTAAATGAGGGTACATTTCATTTGTGTGTAACAAGCTAAGTTCGATCTAACGGTTGAAAGATATTAGCTTGGTTTAATCATGTTTTTCATCTGACGGTGAATATTGAATGCTTTGTTACAAAGGTAACTTGGATTGCAAACCCTGATTTGAAAACTATATAAAGGAGAACTCTAGCAACTGGGAAACCTAATCCCCACACCTCATGTATGCTACTAGTTGCATAACTAGAGTCGATTCTCCTTTAACCTTAGGTTTTTTCTCGAGACCCTGTAGGTTAACGAATTGAAGACTTCATTGGGATTGTGAATCCAGACCCAACTATTCTCTTTGTAGTTACGTGATCTGATCTTGTTGTTTCTATCGTGATTGAGTGCAATTATAAATTTGGCTTGAGATTTATATCTCCGATAGGTAAGATAGAAAAGTAATCACAAACACCTTCGTCTCATCGTTTGTGATTCCACAATAACTTGTTTCGCTAGTCGATTAAGTTTATTGTGAGGTGATTTATAATACTAGGATGTTCTTCGGGAATATAAGTTTGGTTTATCAATTGGTTCATGTTCACCTTGATTTATCAAAAGACGGAACAAAAACTCTTGGGTATTTTTGTGGGAGACAGATTTATTTAATCATATAGACTTTTCTATGCGAGACAGATTTGTTTATCAAGTATTCGACTTTGGGTCGTAGCAATTGTTAGTTGTGGGTGAGATCAGCTAAGGGAATCAAGTGCGTAGTATCCTGCTGGGATCAGAGACGTAAGGAGCACAAATGTACCTTGAATCAGTGTGATATTGATTAGGGTTCAACTACAGTCTAGTCCGAAGTTAATTGGTAGTAGGATAGTGTTTGTAGCGGCTTAATACAGTATGGTGTTCAATCTAGACTAGATCCCGGGGTTTTTCTGCATTTGTCGTTTCCTCATTAACAAAATTCTGGTGTCTGTATTATTTATTTGCCGCATTATATTTTGTTATATAATTGAAATATCACAGGTTGTGCGTTAAGATCAATCAATTAGAATATCCAACCTTTGGTTGTTGATTTACATTGATTGACACTTGAACATTGGTCTTTAGTATCGTTCAAGTAATTCCTCTTATATTCAATCGGGCTCGCAGATTTCCATTTGTTGATTACGGATTGAATTAAGAGTTAGAGATATTAAACTTTTTGATATACTTTATTCTAGATTGAGTCTGACTGTCTAGTTGATTCTCTAGAAAGTGTATTGGAGTAAATCCTCTCAGATTGCCAAACGAATTGTTGGGTGTGGTTGTTAGACCCCCGCATTTTCAATTGGTATCAGAGCAGGCAAACACGTTAAAGACCTTACAAGTGTGTGTTTGTAGCGATCTTATATGGACAAAGGTGTTATCTCTAAACACGCATCATCAGTTCAGGAAAGCTTGGGTAAAAAACTTGATACGCCTGATAAATCAGTCACATCTTCTTCATCATCTAAACCCGCTCTTAACTGGGAAGCTCGTCTTGATGAACAATTAGATGATCTCTCTGATGGGAGCGATTTAGAAGAGGGACAATATGTTGAAGAATAAGTGTCAAAGTACATCTTCCTCTTCAATCGTCTTCTAAGGAAAAAGAAGTCAACATCCTGCTTGGCTGAATTTCTAACTCCTCTCTGCGTTGAAAACAGAAAATTGAGCAAACTCTTTAAGGGTTGTGATAGCTTATTACAAGCTACTCTTAAAGATCGTAACGAAGATATATGTTCAAAAATTTCTGAATGTGATGATCTTCGTCAGAATCTCCTTGTGTTGAAAGAAAGGTTTGCAGAAACCGATGCAAAGTATGTCTCTCAACAAGAATGTTTCAACGTTAGAGAAAAGGCTTTTCTCACACGGGAAAAACAATTGGAGACTGATCTTAGTACGGCTCTTAAAATGATCAAGGCATTAAAAGAGAAAATGAAAAAGTTCAATTATATCTCTACAAAACTATCTTCTATGCTTGGAGCTTGCAAAGAACATCGTGATACACGTGGTATGGGATATAAAGGTATATAAGCTCCAAGTACATGTAAGATGAGTTTTGTTAAGGTAAAAAATCCTTTTACTACTGTAGATGTATCTGATAGTAAAGTCCGTGAGCCTACAAGAATGACTCAGTTGAGGACAAATAAAATCTCTCCTGTCAACTACTATTATTGCGGAAAGAAAGGTCATGTTGAAAGAAGATGTCAACTTCGTATACAGAATGAAAAAATTCACAACATTCTTATTTGGATGTCGAAAGAAGCCGTTAAACCTGTTACTCAATGTCCAGTTAAAAACTCATTCCACAACATGAAAAGGGCTGCATAGAGGCTTCTTCTAATTATGACCATAATATTTCTTCTACTTACAACTATAAAAGGAACAATGTTGTGTGGATGACTGATAAATCTGAAAGACCTCTAAGAAGAAAAAGGTGTCGAAGAAAGGAAAATTCTTCTAACTTCTATCTTTCCCTCAATAACGATCTTGCTGATATTCCTGATTACATTCACATCAATAATCGTGTCTCGGAACTCAAGACCAGTATCAACAGCCTCAAGCGCAAGATCAAGAAGGCAAGGAAAGCAGCTGATCCAGGTAACCCTTGTCATTCTCCTAATAATTCTAGTATAGGGGAGGAGAGTAAAAAGGAGTGTGTCAACACCACTGATGAACTTCATGTTCAACAATATACAACTTGACTATTTTTTTATGTGTATCCTCTCTATGGACCAATGAGAAGATACACATAACCCTCAACAAAGATCTTATTCTTGACAAATGGTCTGTGTTGTATTGTGATGACAGTGTTCTCTCTTCCTTTAGTTTGCTCCAAACAGTTTGATTTTAAAATTGTTTACCTTTTACCTTCTTAAGATACACTAGTTTATCTTCCTAGAATGACAGTCGAGTCACCTTGTATGAATGATTCATGTCATCTTCTCAACCTATTTGCTCCATCCGTTAATAGACCTCGGCTTGGGTCTTAACCTTGTATCTGTGCACACTGGCCCGTTACCAAACGTTTACAAGAAACCTTGGTTTCTCTTGTGGGATTTTCCCTTTAATATGTATCAAGTATGTGATATACATTGTGACTACTCGTTTTCCCGTAGTCTACGTAATGTGTACAGCTCAGAGAATCAGATACTAAGTAGTATTGATGTCTCTGTTGAACTGATAGTGCTAAGTAATAAAGGGTACTCAAGATCACAATAACAACCAAGAATGCAAAGACAATATAAAAGCTGCTAAGTTATCATGAGACACAAGAGATTACGTGGTTCGACTTTCGTCTACGTCCACGGGGTAATGAGTGATTGTTTTGTATTAAATTATGGTGGTTACAAAGATCTTAAATGCTTCCCAAAGTAATAGAGAGAACTCAAGTTGAAGTCAATACTTAAGTTCTAAACATTAAAGAGGTATAAGCTTAAGACTAGATCTTCTCTCCTAGATATTGAATGCCCTTAGTTTGTTGGCGAGGCTTGGTATTTATAGCCCCTTTTGCTCCAAGTATATCTTTGCTGCCTCTAGGTCCATCGTTTCCTAATATACCTTTAGTACATATGGTACCTTCGTTCGCCGCGTGCTCTCTCCAGTCGAACTCTGCCACCTCAGCTGACCCACGTTCCTTCGGGAATTCCCCATCCTCAGTACAGATTGTACTTTCTTTCACCGCCAGCCTCTTCCAATCTGGTACTGCCATATCATCTCTCTCCACGTGCCTTGGTTATGCGTGTAGATAAGAGATTTGTGCATTTAATGCTTATTAGATATGTCATCTACCTCTGTCCCTTCGCCAACTGCTCTTCCATAGACTAGGATTTTACTTCTTCCATCTTAGCCTTCGAGACATCCTTTCTTGGGGCGAGATAAAGTAGATCTACGAAGGTATCCCCTGTTACTTGGATTCCTCTGTATAGCGAGGGCTACATAGTTATCTTGTATGCGACCACTGAGATCGTGACACGTTCCCTGCGGAATATTGGTATTCACAGTTTGTCCGTTTTCTTTCATATTCTACCGTTTGGTAGGATTGGAATAAAACTCCCGTAACGCCGTCATTTTTGCACGTACCGATTGGGTGGTCCCCGCACGCCCTATCATGTAATAACTTCCCCTTGAATTTCGGGACATCCAAATTTTTGGATTCTCCAGCCGCCTATAAGAAGAGAACAAAGAGGAGGAATTTTCATTAACTTCTTTTCTCCCTCTCGAACTGTCGCTCTCTGTCTCTTTCACAGAGATTTTCTCCTATCGTCGATTATTGATCTTTCCTTTGATAACTCGATCACCATATACACGTAAGTGATACTTTTACTCTTTTGTTATTGCTTTTTTCGTATTTCTCCATGCTTGGTCCTGTCTTCTCTTCTTTGATTTGTTGGAAGTTGCTGCTGTACTTGCATGTGAGAATTTCAATTCTCTTTTACTTGTTCGTGTTGTATGAAAACTTGGGTTTGTTCCTATTTCATATTTCGATGATGATTCTGCCATGGTTATTCCTCGCCTGCAATCTTACTCATGGTGATGAAAATCCTTTGATTTCGTCTTATACGATAGAAGATGCAAGATCAGATCACACAACTACGATAAATTAGTATCGGTCTGGATTCACAATCCCAATGAAGTCTTTAAGTCGTTAACCTGATTTTAGAGAAGAAAATCAAAGGTTAATGGAGATCGACTCTAGCGGGCGCACTAGTAGCTCACAGACGTGTGGGGATTAGTTTTGCACAATGCTAGATGTCTCCTTTATATAGCCTTCAAATCAGGGTTTTTCCTTAGTTACAAAGCAATCCTTATTCACCATTAGATGAAAATCTGATTTAGATTCAAGCTAATATTTCTCAACTGTTAGATCGAAAACTTAGCTTGTCACACACACTTGGATAGACGTTTACTGGGTTCGTGAAAACCATGCCCAAACGTGTACGTGTATGTTGGTTCAACATAGTAACCCAAAAAGTTAACCATATGAGCATTTCATATTAACCTTGTTCTTCTTCACCATAACTAGTTCAATTGACTCAAATGAACTAGTTAAAGAGTTGTTCAATTGCTATGAGATCTAATGTAACTACACAAGACACAATTGAAACAAAGATGATTCGATTCGATTAAATCGTCTCATGACCATTATAGCCACGGTTTGCATAAAGCATTCCTTAGTAGTTTAATATTTCATGTTCAGAGCACATCTTTAGATCATAAAATCTTAAGTTCACAAACAAGTTCGCGGACTTAAGTTAATCGGTTGAGTTTTCCAAACTCAGCAGAAATTCTCGGAAAGAGAACTTCCTCCAGTTCGCGGACTGGGTTCACGGACTGAGTTCGCAGACTTAGCACACAAACAAGTTTTGGAAAATCCAGCAGAAATTCTCGGTCGAGAACTTCCGACAGTTCGCGGACTGATTCTGCGGACTGGGTTCGAGGACTTGGCAAGCCAATTCCAAAATCCTCCCGATTTCTCTTGCTCAACAAAGTTCCAAAACTTCGGTTCAAGGAATACATGGTTATGTAATCTAAACTCTCATTTCAATCATTGAGACATTCTCAGAGGACGTTATGTAGTCGTTATTCACAGACCGATTCACGTCAGAGCAATTCTCAAAGTGATTGAAACTTTTTATGACTTTCGTCACTAGGTGAAGATAAACTTGATCAAAGCGAAACGCTTTACCAATACACGATTTCGAGATAAAAGATAAGCAATGAATGCTCAACTCAAAATGTCAAATGTGTATGATCTAGTCTATATAGCATACGACTTTTGTCTCATAAGAAGTAGGAGATAGAAGAGATAGACTTTTGAGTGATAGATAAGTTCAAGTCTCCACATACATTTTTGTTGATGAAGTTCCATGGTTCCTTGTATAGATCTTCGTCGTTGTATGATGAATCTCCATGAAGTCCTTGAGCTCTACACTTTTTTATCCTAGTCCAAGACTTAGTTATGTAGGATAGAAATCAAGACTTATAGTTTTGATAACTAACATTGACAAACATGCTTGAGATAGCAACGCATGCGAGGTTAACCGAGCTATGCTCTAACATCAACAACCATTGGAACATACGGTTCACGAAGATAGGAGTTTATATCAACGAACTGTCTTGGTTGATAATGTCGTACCAGGGCTTTCTAAATTTCTAAGGACTTTGACACAAAAGCCTTTATTTCACGAATATCCTTTCTTACTTCCTTCAACTCATCAAGAACATCGGAAAACTTCTGAGAGTTAGAATGCACAGCCCTGGGATTTCTTGAATTCCTTCTTATTCTTTTCAGGGACTTAGAAACAGGAGATTTTTCGTTTTCCTTGATTGAAGATTTAACAATCACGTTGACATCATTTCCATCTGACATGGTGCTTTGAGAACAATTATAAACAACTGGATTTGTGTGATTGAATCACTTAACTCAATAAGAAATCTTATATAGGATGTCAAAAAGGAAAAATGAATGTAGGGTTTGAATCTTATTGACAGATTCGTATACGCCCAACTCTAAAACCATATAAAGAGTAGAATTGTCGATAATAACCCTTTATTTTATTTGATAGACAGAAAATAACAAATCTAAGAAAAGAAGGAAAAACTTTACTGAAGCCTGAATCAGCACCCAATCTTGTCTCTTTTCGATCAGGCACATGAGATAAGATATTCCCAACAACACAATCAAGTGTTGCGATGAACAACGATTTGTCCATCTTTTTCATCAAGGGAGGAATCTTCAGACTTCTGTCTATCAAAACGATTCGACCATACTTTCTTTTCGAATGGTCTTACTCTATCCCTAGAAACCAACTTCTTAGACGAAGATAAGATCCTACAGACCTCGGCGGCCTTCTGAGCAAGTTTCAGCTTCCTTGCTAATCGATATGCTCTTCGTTGAAGTTTGCTGGCGTGCTTTATTTGATGCTTGTACTTGTAACACCTTGATAGTTCGTGTCCCTTCATCGAACAAAACGAGAACGTCAAACTTAGATAGTATTCAGGCATCTGAGATGTGCAAGCAGCTAGACATACAGTAGATCCTGAAACATTACTAACAGGGTTTCCAGTTAGAGAATCTTCCAGCTTGATTGGGTTTCCTTCTTCTCCGAACCCATTGAGGTTGATATATGTATTGCTAAAAGTATCAAAATCGATATTTTCACCAAGGAGCCCTACACTTGATTTCCTATCTTCATCGGAATCATAGGTTTCAGACATTTCATCAAGTGTTACAGCTAGACCTTTGTTCCCAGTGTATTTTATACGATTTGGGCATTCGTTAACAAAATGGCAAAAACCCTTACACTTAAAGCACTGAGGCATGTCCTCGTCATCAGCCTCGTCAGCATCCCTGTTTTTAGGAGGTACGCGACCGTGAGGTTTGTCTGATGACCTAGGTTTGTCTGATGACCTAGGTTTGTCTCTTGAAAACCGTTTACTTCTCTTCAACAGAAGATCCCTAAACTGTCTTGTGATCAAGGAGACCGACTTGTCAAGGTCTTCATCTGAAAAATCATTCTCAGACTGATCATCCTCAGAGACATGAACACTTTTACCTTTGGCAAGTAATTTAATGCTCTTTTGTGCTTTAAAGGCAACATCCTTACCGACTTTGGATGTATGCTCATGGTCAAATATCTTTAGCTTCCCAACCAAGGTGTTTGTGGAAAGATTATTGAGGTTAGTCCCCTCAACGATGGCATGCTTCTTAGACTCGTATCTATATGGCAGCGATCTGAGAATTTTCATCACAATGTGCTTTTCATGAATAGTTTTACCCAATGCAAAAGATGCATTAACAATTTCAGACACTTTGTGATTAAACTCATCAAATGTTTCTTCATCTGCCATACGAAGGTTCTCCCAATCGGAATTAAGGTTTTGAAGCTTAGCTTCCTTTTCACTGGAGTTTCCTTTAAATACAGTTTCTAAGATATCCCAAGCATCTTTAGACCTAGTGCACTTAGACACATGGTGTTGAAGACTTGGAGCAATGGCATGTGTGATAGCATTTAACCCTTCAGAATTCTGCTTTGCAGCAAGAATCTCGGCAGCATTATATTCACCAATATTCTTGGGAACAGTTCCGTCTCCAGCTGCAACAACGGGCGCATCATAACCATGCACCACATATACCCATGATTGAAAATCACGCGATTGAAGAAAAGCTCGCATAGCAATTTTCCACCATAAGTAATTGGAGCCATCGAAGACTGGTGGTACGTTAATAGAGATAGCAACTCTGTCCATAGAGTCATATCGCTACAAACACGGACTTGTTAGGTCTTAAACGTGTTTGTCTGCTCTGATACCAATTGAAAAGGCGGGGGTCTAACAACACCACCCAATAATTCGATTAACAATCTGTATGGACTAACTCCGAAATACTTTACTAGAGAATCAACTAAACAGTCATACTCAATCTAGATAAAAGTATCTCAAGGAGTTAATATCTCTCTCTTAATTTGATTTTTACTCAAGCTAAAAACAATAGAGAGTCTTTATCAAATACAAGGAATAACTTGGACGGTACCAAAGACCAATGTCCAAGGATCAATCAATATCAATCAACAACCAAATGTTGGATTTCCAATTGATGATCACGAACGCACAACCTGTATTATTTCAATTATATAAAATATAATGCGGAAAAGAAATAACACAGACACCAGAAATTCTGTTAACGAGGAAACCGCAAATGCAGAAAAACCTCGGGACCTAGTCCAGATTGAATACACAGTGTATTAAGCCGCTACAGACACTAGCCTACTCCAAGCTAACTTCGGACTGGACTATAGTTGAACCCCAATCAGTCTCCCACCGATCCAAGGTACAGTTGTACTCCTACGCCTCTGATCCCAACATGATACTACACACTTGATTCCCTTAGTTGATCTCACCCACAACCAAGAGTTGCTGCAACCCAAAATCACAGACTTGATAATAAACAGATCTGTCTCACACAGAAAAGTCTATCAAAGGATAAAGCTGTCTCCCACAGATAAACCCTAGGTATTGTTCCGTCTTAAGATATAAAATTAAGGTGAACAGGAACCAATTGATAATCCGGTCTTATATTCCCGAAGAACAGCCTAGATTAATCAATCACCTCTCTAAAATCCTTCCTGACTACCCAAGCGGATTGTCGAGGAATCACAAACAATGAGACGAAGATGTTTGTGACTTCTTTATCTTGCCTATCGGAGAACTGTCACAATCTCAAGCCAATCAATCGATTGTACTCGTACGATAGAAGATGCAAGATCAGATCACACAACTACGATAAAGTAGTATCGGTATGGCTTCACAATCCCAATGAAGCCTTTAAGTCATTAACCTGATTTTAGAGAAGAAAATCAAAGGTTAATGGAGATCGATTCTAGCGGGCGCACTAGTAGCACACAGACGTGTGGGGATTAGTTTTGCACAATGCTAGATGTCTCCTTTATATAGCCTTCAAATCAGGGTTTTTACTTAATTACAAAGCAATCCATATTCACCGTTAGATGAAAACCTGATTTAGATTCAAGATAATATTTCTCAACCGTTAGATCAAAAACTTAGCTTGTCACACACACTTGGGTAGACGTTTACTGGGTTTGTGAAAACCATGCCCAAACATGTACGTGTATGTTGGTTCAACATAGTAACCCAAAAAGGTCAACCATATCAGCATTTCATATTAACCTTGTTCTTCTTCACCATAACTAGTTCGATTGACTCAAATGAACTAGTTAAAGAGTTGTTCAATTGCTATGAGATCTAATGTAACTACACAAGACACAATTGAAACAAAAATGATTCGATTCGATTGAATCGGCTCATGAACATTATCGCCACGGTTTGCATAAATCATTCCTTAGTAATTTAATGTTTCATGTTCAGAGCACATCTTTAGATCATAACCTCTTAAGTTCACAAACAAGTTCACGGACTTAAGTTAATCGGTTGAGTTTTCCAAACTCAGCAGAAATTTTCGGAAAGAGAACTTCCGCCAGTTCGCGGACTGGGTTCGCAGACTGAGTTCGCAGACTTAGCTCACAAACGAGTTTTTCAGCAGAAATTCTCGGTCGAGAACTTCCGACAGTTCGCGGACTGAGTTCGCGGACTTGGCAATCCAATTCCACAATCCTCCCGATTTCTCTTGATTAACAAAGTTCGAAAACTTCGGTTCAACGAATACATGGTTATGTAATCTAAACTCTCATTTCAATCATTGAGACATTCTCAGAGGACGCTATGTAGTCGTTATTCACAGACCGATTCACGTCAGAGCAATTCTCAAAGTGATTGAAACTTTTTATGACTTTCGTCACTAGGTGAATATAAATTTGATCAAAACGAAACGCTTTACCAACACACGATTTCTAGATAAAAGATAAGCAATGAATTCTCAGCTCGAAATGTCAAATGTGTATGATCTAGTCTATATAGCATACGAATTTTGTCTCATAAGAAGTAGGAGATAGAATAGATAGACTTTAGTGTGAGAGATAAGTTCAAGTCTCCACATACCTTTTTGTTGATGAAGTTCCACGGTTCCTTGTATAGATCTTCGTCGTTGTATGAGGAATCGCCATGAAGTCCTTGAGCTCAACTATACTTTTATATCATAGTCCGAGACTTAGCTATATAGGCTAGAAATCAAGACTCATTGTTTTGATCACTAACATTGACAAACATGCTTGAGATAGCAACACATGCGAGGTCGACCGAGCTATGCTCTAACATTTTGAACATACAATATGTGTGATTTCGTATAACCGCTCACAACTTGTTTGTGTTCTTGGTAGAACTATTCACAAAGGCCTGACTTATGTATTGGTATGACTTTTATTAGTGAAACCGATCTTAAGTAATCACCTGTGAGGTATGATCGAGTTTGTGATTGATTGGACAGAATCTGGGTAAAGGAGAACTGATCCTATGAAGATGTGCAATACATCACAAAGGGGAATCAATCCTTATATGAGGTGCAGCAAGGTTTATAACAGAAAGGGGAACCGATCCTATGAACATGGGCAACAAGTTTTTAGGAAAAGGGGAACCGATCCTATGGACATGTGCAACACATATAAGTTAGATACCATATATATGTGGGGAACCGATCCTAGTACCTATTCAACAGAATTTTGGAAAGCTAGTGTGACTATGCACAATACTCACATGGAGGTAGAACCGAAACTTGTTTTGGTAGAACTGTTAAACCCATGATTTGTGATTGAGTGTTTCTTAATCAATCACATAGTTCTTGAAAGTCAGATGAACCAAATCTAAACTTGTTTGGAAGTGTGGAAAATCAGTTTCAAGGGTGTAAATATGAAATAGGACTTACAAATTAAGGATGTCAACACACTTTGAACACATGCAATATTGTTTATCTTTTATTGTTCAAAGTTATTCCTTAATAGCTACAGGAAGAAAATCCCAGGATCGAAATTAAATAAATTATCTTTTAATTAAGGTTGTTAATTTTATATATGGAAAATAAGAATTAGTAATGTGCATTTCCTTGCTGTCCAAACTTCCTTGTCTATAAATACTTGAAGTTTGCATTTCTAGCAAACTAATCCTTCGTGACAACAAACTTCC
Source organism: Papaver somniferum (assembly GCF_003573695.1). Lineage (NCBI taxonomy): Eukaryota > Viridiplantae > Streptophyta > Magnoliopsida > Ranunculales > Papaveraceae > Papaver > Papaver somniferum. The sequence continues at coordinate 113,235,091 of NC_039364.1, forward strand.
TCGGTTGTGTTGTTATTGGTGTAGCCGCCTGTCCGGAGAGAAGAGTAACCTAATTAGGCAAAATCTCTTACGACCGATTAGTTTAAAGTATTATTTGGGATTGAGAAGCTCTACGAGTACTGTTGGTGGGAAACTAGATAATTGCTCTTTATCTTGTGTTTTCGATTGATTTGATTGACTAACGGTGGTTGAACTTTGATTGCACCTATTTTGTGTATGCTTGATAATCTTCTCTTCTGATATAAGATTCACTCAAACTAGATCGAAGTTTCAACAGGGATCTTTAGACTGTTGTTAGTGCTAAAGACGATCTTGTGATAATCCATTGTTAACAGACTCTGTTCTGTGTGTTATTGATCACAAGATATTCAAGATGTTGTGCGCAGGTGTTTATTGAAGATCTAAGAAGATTTGAAGACAAATAAGAGATTGAAGATTTCTGACTTGGGTTTATAATCTTTGGTGTGCACAATACTTGTTTCGGTATAAGAGGATCCAACTATAATCGGTTTATCCTTGTGGTAGATTGAATTGATTAGTTGTGTAGATCGGCATCAATACAATTCTTTGTGACTAAAAGTATTGATTGCAAAATCTTAACGATTACATTTGGTAGTTGAATATAAGATAGATCTAAGAAACTAAGGAAGGAGTTTATGTTAAGATAAACATAAGAGCCTTTGTACGACTCACATCACTTGGTTGAATAGAGTTGATACCAAACAGATTTGTTGTTCCTTTACTGTTTGGAATACGAACCAAAGGAATTGTTACAAGTACGTGACTTATTTATAAGTTGGAGGCGTGGGAATACAGACGGAACTAGGTGAACTGTAGGTTTAGTTGCTTGGTCTCAACTATACGAAGTTGGTGTAATTTTGTGTAACGACTTAATCCTGAGAGTATTCAATTCTGGACAAGGTCCCGGGGTTTTTCAGCATTTGTGGTTTCCTCGTTAACAAAATCTTGTTGTGTCATTTACTTTATATTTCCACATTATAATTGTTTTATTATAATTAAAGTAAATTACACAAACGTTAATTCCTTTTTACTTGATAAGCAATCTTATTGTGTTTGGTTAAGTCCAAACCTTTATATCAAGTAAACATACTTCGTCGTTGTATTGTCTCGATCTCGTATCCATAGACGATCACACGAAGTGTGAACCCATGTATTGTCTCGACTCAGTCCGTAGGCAATCACTTTCGGAAAAAAGGACTTATAGGTAGGAAAAGTTTTAGCTTGAGGTATATTTGGGTACCCTCGCCTTTTTGAATTGTATCAGAGCGGGTAAACACGAAAAGATCTAACAATATGTGTTTGGTGCGATCCAACCTATAAGAAATGAGTCCTAAGATAGGCTCGATTAACGTATCTCAAGATTTGAGTAAAACTCGTCCAAGGTTTAACTTTCAAAAATGCTTAGAATGAGCATCTTCTACAAGCTCTGCGTACTCTTCTGACAACATATCTTTGTGTTCTCAAGAAGAGGTTAAGTTAATCCATGTGCTTACAATCAATGATTCTGATTCTGAATCACTTAATGACAGTGAAGATGTTGATTATGCAACTTCTCATCTAGATGAATTAAGCAAAGAATTCCTCACTTGTGCAACTGAGCTTACACTTGCACTAAAAAAAGAGAAGGAAAGTTCCTTGAAGACTTATGTTATATGAAAGCTGACAATGATCAACTCAAACGCGATCTCTCTTTATGCAAACTGATCTAGACTCCTTCAAGATCATTTCTTCCTCGAAGATTCAATCCTTATAAGAAAAATTAAGGAAAAGTGTTGATCAAGAAAAGAAAACTGAGAGGTTAAGAAAAAATGCAACTGATGATTACAACGCCTTAAAAGTCTCATATGTTTCTGAGATAAAGACAGTTTCCGAATATGTCAAAAGGCTAAAGAATGATATGTGTTCTTTAGTGTCTGAACACCAGTTGGACACAACCATTCCGGGAAGGTACAAAAAATCTGGTTCAACCTGTTCTTTAAAAGAAAAAAGGAGTGTTGACAATAAGAAAACTAAAAAGGAGTCTTTATCTAGCAAAAAGAAATTTGGAGATGATCACAAGATAAACCGCTCACATCAGAGGTCTACATTCATCAGGGTCATCAAAATCGATGCTTTCATTGTGGAAACAAAGGTCATGTTGTTAAGAATTGTGAACGGCTTTCTCATTTGAACTCTGATAAAATCCTTCAAGGATTAAAGTTTGCCATGAGATCATCTTCTTAAGAAAGCATATGGAGATCTAATCCTTCTAAATCAAAGGACTCTCAAAAGCACTCACCTGGTGGTGTTAATCACGTAAAAAAAAAGGACCAGAAATCTAAGAAGTGGATACCAAAGAAGATCAAGGAACAAAACGGAAAGGAAGCTGGCAAAGACTTCAGATCATCGACACTCAAGGTAATTCCTAAATATCTTGATGATAGTGAATTCTATGATAACTTTGGTTCGTCATCAAAAAGGATTAGAGTTCCTAATAAATCAGGTAAGAAGAAATTTCCTGATAACCGTGGAAAACTTAATCTATCTCATTCAGATACTTAGTATCTGGGAGAAATACACTGACTCATAAAGTGCTCAAACTTAGTTTGATGAGTTCAGTGTATATTTTGTAATGGTTCAAAACTTGAGAGAATTATGAAGATATTCACTTGGACGCACTTTTGTAAAAATCCTTAATATTAAAATTTTCGGTTTTTCTATTAAAGGAAGATATTTGACTTCCATAATCAATGAAAAAGTTTTTAGTAACCATTGGTGTATAAGTTTCGGTAATATATGAGTGTTTCGGTCTTCTGTCTGAAACCAGGAATCATGGAAAAATCTGATTTGTATGCGAAGCTTTCTTCAAAAGTTTCAGAAAGGTATGCTGAAAAAATGGCTAGTGACTCTTTTGGTCACCTAAATCTCAATGGAAACGGATCCGCTTCCTATATGAACATGAATCCTTCATCATGCGTGATCGATTATGAAAAACAATTTTACAAGATGGCTCAAACTTGTGCCGAAACCAAGTTGGAAGTTTTGATGTTAAAACGTAGCCTTGAAAAGTCCTTACTTGTTCAAGCTCAAATTCTCAGGCAACTAGATTTACTCTCCAAAAGGGTAAACGAGGAGGAACCTAATTTTCACAAGGTTGAGGAATTAGTCTTCAATCAAGGATCACTTCAGGGAATTAGGAGAATCATCCCCATCAAGCACAAGAGATCTCAAGATTATGAGGGATTCTAAATTCTTGAAAAATAGACACCAATTTTTGATTTCTTTCAATGATTGTAAGTTTATTATGAATAAAATTATTTGATTTATAATCTTTCTTGTGATGGTTTTTGATTTACATAGCCTGTGCTTGAATGCTTTATTATTGCTATGAATGTTTATGGGATGTTTGATTTCGGTTTTATTACCTTGATATTCGATCTCATAATGCTGTGAACCCTTATGGTTTGGGTGACTTTTTGATTTAGCAGGATTAAGTTCTAGCCCATGTTGGTAGGCTGTATCAAAGGATCATGAGGGGTTCTGGTAGAAACAATATGTGAAAAAATCACAATATGTTGAATCGGTTTTGGTTTAGCATAAAAGCATACGTGTTTTGACGGTTTTTAACTTTTGCTTGCAATTGTTAAAACCGGTTTTCAACCTTTCTCTGGTAAAGGTTGAGGGTTATTGTTATTCTTTTGTTTTGCATAAGGATGACAACATAAGGATATTTCGATATCAATTCTCCCCGGAAGAAGAAAGATGCAAACGTATTGGAGAAGTGGATGCGAAATTTGAGGTAACAATGTTGTTAGTTAATTGTTTTCCTGTTTAAGAAAAGCCTGATTTTTATTTCATATATATTTTGCTTTTGCTTAACAAAATTTCGGTACAGTTGTTGTTTTATTCCATGATGTGTGTGTGGATGTGTGTGTGATTCAATTGGTTCCGGTTAAGAAAAACTATTGTTAACTTGCTTTATTGTATGGTATCAATTGTTTAGGCTTACAAAATTTCAGTGAAATTGCGGTGTTTTAATGCTTATGTTGATTCAATTGCTTCCGGTTGAGGTGAATAATTTTGCAAGTTGATTTATTTGGTTTGTATGAATTATTTATGGCTTAACGTAAGAAAAGGTTTACGGGATGAGTTGTTTAGTCCAATTCGATTCCGGATAAGAGAAACTAAGTTTATCTTAGTTAGACTTATCAAGTTTCGGTCATTCAAGTCTAATTGAATGCCTTAACAAGAAATGCTAGTTAACTAACCTAGTATTTGGCTTATTTAAAATTGAAAGGTCTAAGTTATATGGATAATTAGAACCTGATGAGAAAAAAATAGTTATGTTTATTTTGGTCTTATGAATGAAGTGGTTGTATTTGTACAATTTTTTTAGCAAACAGACTAAGTTGGTTAGTTGATTTTTAGTTTGCTAAAATAAATTGGGAAAATTGCTTCGGTCAATTATTTTCGTTATACTAGATCAAAACAAATTACTTTATAGTTTCGGTTTTGATATTCGTTATAAAAAATGGTGTGTGGAACCCTCGTGCTTAACTCTATCGATTTGCAAGTCTATTTTGAGATTTGTAAGATTCTTTTCGTGTTGTCCTTTATTTTTTCGTTTCTTTGTCATTTTGTGACAAAAGGGGGGGGGGGAATATATGGAGTAAACAAGTGATACTGGTATTGGTTTTATATATTGGTATCATTGAGGAAAAGAATAATTGTGCTTAAACGTTTATCTAACGAAACAGTGAAAGCATAGACTACGGGGGAGTAACATATCATATTGATTAATTGGTATAACAAAGACGCGCGGATTGATGAAATCTACCTATCTCACCTTTAGGGGGATTATTAACTTTGTTATTATAATGTCAACAGCGGCATTTAAGGATTGAATGAATACACGTTATTGTGTTGTTGAATTCGGGAATCAAGCGTATGTGTAATGAATTCTTGTAATTTGTTTATCCATATGATTGTAAGAGTTTTGTCACTAAAATTGACAAAGGGGGATCTTGTTAAAGCATAGCTCGGTTGAACCCACCAAGCGTTGGTATGTCAAGTTTGGTTGTCATATTTTAGTGAATCAAAACTAATTTAAGAGTCGCTTGATTATGTACTAGAGTCAACTTCGTAAAGTTAGCTTGAAAGTATCAGGATAGGAGACATTACAAGTATTGCGAAGACTTGAAGAAGTGAAGAAGTAAGAAGCTACAACGACAACATCATCCTTCCACTTGAGGTTAGTGATATTTTACTTGAACTGTTTCATTCCCTAACGTATCTTTCAAGTCGTGCATATTGAAAACAAAACTGCGAAACATGTTTGAACTCTAGATAGACATAGTATCAAGGAATACAATATGAAGTTTATTGCTTAACCATTAAACTTTGTACATAAGATGTCGACATAATCGTTTTAATGCTATTGTGATTATGTATGGGTATCAGGTGAGGATTTCATCATAGGAAACAATGTTTTACATGTGTTTTAAGAAAGTAAGTTTATAAACTTGTTTATGAATCGAAAAAGAAATCGCCAGGAGTTATTGGGATTTTTATTCACTGCATATCTTGTGAACATACAATATGTGTGATTTAGTATAACCGCTCACGACTTGTTTGTGTTCTTGGTAGAACTATTCACAAAGGCCTGACTTATGTATTGGTATGACTTTTATTAGTGAAACCGATCTTAAGTAATCACCTGTGAGGTATGATCGAGTTTGTGATTGACTGGAACCAATCTAGGTAAAGGGGAATCGATCCTATGAAGATGTGCAATACATCACAAAGGGGAATCGATCCTTGTATGAGGTGCAGCAAGGTTTATAGCAGAAAGGGGAACCGATCCTATGAACATACGCAACACGTTTTTAGGCAAAGGGGAACCGATCCTATGGACATGTGCAACACATATAAGTTAGATACCATATATATGTGGGGAACCGATCCTAGTACCTAGTCAACAGAATTTTGGAAAGCTAGTGTGACTACGCACAGTACTCACATGGAGGTAGAACCGAAACTTGTTTTGGTAGAACCGTTAAACCCATGATTTGTGATTGAGTGTTTCTTAATCAATCACATAGTTCTTGAAAGTCATATGAACCAATTCTAAACTTGTTTGGAAGTGTGGCAAATCGGTTTCAAGGGTGTAAATATGAAAGAGGACTTACAAATTAAGGATGTCGACACACTTTGAACACATGCAGTATTGTTTATCTTTTATTGTTCAAAGTTATTCCTTAATAGCTACAGGAAGAAAATACCAGGATCGAAATTAAATAAGTTATCTTTTAATTAAGGTTGTTAATTTTATATATGGAACATAAGAATTAGTAATGTGCATTTCCTTGGTGTCCAAACTTCCTTGTCTATAAATACTTGAAGTTTGCATTTCTAGCAAACTAATCCTTCGTGACAGCAAACTTCCTCGGTTGTGTTGTTACTGGTGTAGCCCCCTGTTCGGAGAGAAGAGTAACCTAATTAGGCGAAATCTCTTACGGCCGCTTAGTTTAAAGTATTCTTTGGGATTGAGAAGCTCTATGAGTACCGTTGGTGGGAAACTAGATAATTGCTCTTTATCTTGTATTTTCGATTGATTTGATTGACTAACGGTGGTTGAACTTTGATTGCACCTATTTTGTGTATGCTTGAGAATCTTCTCTTCTGATATAAGATTCACTCAAACTAGATCGAAGTTTCAACAGGGATCTTTAGACTGTTGTTAGTGCTAAAGACGATCTTGTGATAATCCATTGTTAACAGACTCTGTTCTGTGTGTTATTGATCACAAGAGATTCAAGATATTGTGCGCAGGTGTTTATTGAAGATCTAAGAATATTTGAAGACAAATAAGAGATTGAAGATTTCTGACTTGGGTTTATAATCTTTGGTGTGCACAATACTTGTTTCGTTATAAGAGGATCCAACTATAATCGGTTTATCCTTGTGGTAGATTGGATTGATTAGTTGTGTAGATCGGCATCAATACAATTCTTTGTGATTAAAAGTATTGATTTCAAAATCCTAACGATTACCTTCTGAAAAAGCGGAGGTCTAACAACACCACCCAATATTTCGCTTAGCAATCTATATGGACAAACTCCAATATACTTTTTATGAGAATCAACTAGACAGTTAGACTCAATCAATAAAAAGATATATCAAAGAGTTTATATCTCAATCTGTCGATTTGATCTTTACTCAAGAAAATGGAAATCTGCGAGTCTTTATCAAAGAGAGATAACTTGGACGGTACCAAAGACCAATGTCCAAGGATCAATCAATATCAATCAACAACCAAAGGTTGGATTTCCAATCGATGATCTTTAACGCACAACCTGTATTATTTCAATTATATAGAAAATATAATGCAGAAAAGAAATAACACAGACACCAGAAGTTTTGTTAACGAGGAAACCGCAAATGCAGAAAAACCCCGGGACCTAGTCCAGATTGAATACACACTATATTAAGCCGCTACAGACACTAGCCTACTACAAGCTAACTTCGGACTGGACTATAGTTGAACCCCAATCAGTCTACCACTAATTGAAGGTACAGTTGTACTCCTACGCCTCTAATCCCAGCAGGATACTGCGCACTTGATTCCCTTAGCTGATCTCACCCACAACTAAGATTTGTTGCAACCAAAATCGCAGACTTGATAATAAACAAATCTGTCTCACACAGAAAAGTCTATCAAAGGATAAATCTTTCTCCCACAGAAAAACCCTAGGTTGTGTTCCGTCTTAAGATACAAAATCAAGGTGAACAGGAACCAATTGATAATCCGGTCTTATATTCCCAAAGAACAACCTAGATTAATCAATCACCTCTTAATAATCCTTCTTGACTACACAAGCGGATTATCGAGAAATCACAAACAATGAGACGAAGATATTTTTGACTTCTTTATCTTGCCTATCGGAGAACTCTCACGATCTCAAGCCAATCAATCGATTGTACTAGTACGATAGAAGATGCAAGATCAGATCACACAACTATGATAAAGTAGTATCGGTCTGGATTCACAATCCCAATGAAGTATTTAAGTCGTTAACCTGATTTTAGAGAAGAAAATCAAAGGTTAATGGAGATCGACTCTAGCGGTACCACTCAGAAGTTTGGGGATTAGTTTTGCACAATGCTATATGTCTCCTTTATATAGCCTTCAAATCAGGGTTTTGCCTTAGTTACAAAGCAATCCTTATTCACCGTTAGATGAAAACCTTATTTAGATTCAAGCTAATATTTCTCAACCATTAGATCGAAAACTTAGCTTGTCATACACACTTGGGTAGACGTTTACTATGTTCGTGAAAACCATGCACAAACGTGTACGTGTACGTTGGTTCAACATAGTAACCCAAAAGGTTAACCATATGAGCATTTCATATTAACCTTGTTCTTCTTCACCATAACTAGTTCAATTGACTCAAATGAACTAGTTAGAGAGTTGTTCAATTGCTATGAGATCTTATGTAACTACACAAGTCACAATTGAAACAAAGATGATTCGATTCGATGAATCGGCTCATGAACTTTATAGCCACGGTTTTCATAAAGCATTCCTTAGTAATTTAAGTTTCATGTTCAGAGCACATCTTTAGATCATAACCACTTAAGCTCACAAACAAGTTCGCGGACTTAAGGCAATCGGCAGAGTTTTCCAAACTCAGGAGAAAATCTCGTCAAAGAGACTTCCGCCAGTTCGCGGACTAGGTTCGCGGACTAAAAACGCAAACGAGTTTTTGGAAAATCCCAGCAGAAATTCTCGGCAAGAGAACTTCCGTCAGTTCGCGGACTGAGTTCGCAAACTGAGTTCGCGGACTTGGCAAAGCCAATTCCTCCGATTTCTCTCAATCAACAAAGTTCGAAAACTTCGGATTAAGGAATACATGGTTATGTAATCTAAACTCTCATTCCAATCATTGAGACATTCTCAAAGGACGTTATATATCCGTTATTCATATACCGTTTCACGTCAGAGCAATTCTCAAAATAATTGAAACTTTTCATGACTTTCGTCACTAGGTGAAGATAAACTTGATCAAAGCGAAACGCTTTACCAACACACGATTTCAATAAAAATATAAGTAGTGAATACTCAACTCGAAATGTCAAATGTGTATGATCTAGTCTATATAGCATACGACTTTTTGTCTCATAAAAAGTAGGAGATAGAATAGATAGACTTTTGAGTGATAGATAAGTTCAAGTCTCCGCATACCTTTTTGTTGATGAAGTTCCATGGTTCGTTGTATAGATCTTCGTCGTTGTATGATGAATCACCATGAAGTCCTTGAGCTCAACTACATTTTTCTATCCTAGTCCGAGACTTAGCTATAATAGACTAGAAATCAAGACTCGTAGTTTTGATCACTAACATTGACAAACATGCTCGATATAGCAACGCATGCGAGGTCGACCGAGCTATGCTCTAACAATCTCCCCCTTTGTCAATTTTAGTGACAAAACTATTAATACATATGGAATACAAAAAAGATAAACTTTAGTGGCTCCTATTCGGTAGTCTAATCTTCAACGTTCCTTGAAATCTTCGTCCTTCCAAGTACTCCAATGATCCCAAAGGTTGTAAGTTTAGCACCACCGTTGCTGAAGATCCATAGCTATAACAATGAGAGAAATCGAGATTCTCGATCATTATTATACAGTGTCATAGTATCATTATGTAACATCAAAGTCCAATTGCATCACGACTTTAACAACAATACTATGGTGATATGTATCACTCCCTCTTAGTCAATACTCCATCTCGATCATGGAAACCACTCCCCCTTACACAATGATCCGAAACCATATGTATTTATAGTGTGAATTACATTATTTCTCCCCCTTTTTGTCAATAAAATTAGCAAAGGTAAAAGAACGGGATCATAATGAAATTTCCACAAGAGATATTTCATAGACTAAAAGAAAAAATACATACCAAATTAATTTAGATGCAATCATAAAGTCGAAGCTAAATACATTCATCAAGGAGTTTTAAGATACAAGATAACCCCTATAAGATTCCACGGCCGCACACCCCACAAGATATTACCATTAAGCACAAGTTCAAAAGAACTCTCCCCCATTAGATGTCATTCCCGGAAGAACAACAAGAGCGACCTTAATTTCGAAAGAAAAGAAGGATTTTTTAATTGGACACCAAAAACCATGGAAATTATTTTTTTTATATCCAAAACTAAACCAAATTATTCACAAGTAAACCCATGATTAATTTAATCGGAATACAATACTAAATCAAACCACAAAAGTGATCAATTTAATTGATTATGCTCAATATAAATAAACTCACGGAGCTACGACTAAGATAACCACACGGAGATGACTACCTTAATCGTTCAAATACTCAACATAAGGAAAACCTTGTGGAATATACGACTACATCAACCAGTAGAACATGATTAGTATAGACGTTCATATACACAACACAAGAACTTGTGGAATATATGAGAAACTCAACTAGATTAATTACAAGAGAACCTATAATTAATCTAATTGGAATACACAACCAAACTAATCACCGAAGCAATCAATTTAATTGTCAAAAAATTTTGCTCGACAAAAGAAGACTTTCGGAGCAAATAACTAAATAACCAATCAAGATGATTAATTTAGTTCAAGAATGCTCAACATATAGCATCTCATGGAACAAACAACAAGGCCAATATTAATCGACATAGTTGTAATGTGCTCAACGTAAGATACACAATGGAGCCTTCACGGTAAAACATAACAAAATGGATCAATGAAGATCAATATCGTGGATAACATACAAGGATCTATTCTATTTTCCATCACTATTTGCATAACGACATAATTGACTTTATCCTTGTCAAACAAAAGATTTCATCTTATTTTCCATCAAATAAATGCATGCATAAGCATAACTTTTGCAATTGTCAAAAGTCCATTCGTCCTTTCATCAATACGAATATCAATTTATGAACGACTTTACTTTTAACACAATATGGGACCTTCAAATTCACGTACGCAAACAATACATATCCCATAAACAATTGCAATATCACAAAATCATAAAGATTAATACTGCAATAACAATCTTTGCCCTTAGAAGGTATAATCAATCTTTTTCGCACGGATTTATACCAAGGGTGGTTACCAAAAGCGTATAAAAAGATTTCCTTAATGAAAAAGCGCGGGTCTAACAACACCACCCAGTATTTCGATTAGCAATCTGTATGGACTAACTCCGAAATACTTTGCTAGAGAATCAACTAGACAGTCAGACTCAATCTAGATAAAAGTATCTCAAGGAGTTAATTTCTCTCTCTTGTTTTTGATATTACTCAAGCTAATAGAAATCAGCGAGTCCTAATCAAAACACAAGGAATACTTGGACGGTACCAAAAACCAATGTCCAAGGATCAATCAATATCAATCAACAACCAAAGGTTGGATTTCCAATTGATGATCACGAACGCACAACATGTATTATTTCAATTATATAAAATATAATGCGGAAAAGAAATAACACATACACCACAAATTTTGTTAACGAGGAAACCGCAAATGCAGAAAAACCCCGGACCTAGTCCAGATTGAATACACAATGTATTAAGCCGCTACAGACACTAGACTACTCCAAGCTAACTTCAGACTGGACTACAGTTGAACCCCAATCAGTCTCCCACTAATTCAAGGTACTGTTGTACTCCTACGCCTCTGATCCCAGCAGGATACTACGTACTTGATTCCCTTAGCTGATCTCACTCACAACTAAGAGTTGCTGCAACCCAAAATCGCAGACTTGATAATAAACGAATTTTTCTCATACAGAAAAGTCTATCAAAGGATAAATCTGTCTCACACAGATAAACCCTAGGTTTTGTTCCGTCTTTAGATATAAAATCAAGGTAACAGGAACCAATTGATAATCTGGTCTTATATTCCCGAAGAACAACCTAGATTAATCAATTACCTCTCTACAATCCTTCCTGACTACACAAGCGGATTGTCGAGGAATCACAAACAGTGAGACGAAGATGTTTGTGACTTCTTTATCTTGCCTATCGGAGAACTCTCACGATCTCAAGCCAATCAATCGATTGTACTCGTACGATAGAAGATGCAAGATCAGATCACACAACTATGATAAAGTAGTATCGGTCTGGCTTCACAATCCCAATGAAGTCTTTAAGTCGTTAAACTAATTTTAGAGAAGAAAATCAAAGGTTAATGGAGATCGACTCTAGCGAGCGCACTAGTAGCACACAGACGTGTGGGTATTAGTTTTACACAATGCTAGATGTCTCCTTTATATAGCCTTCAAATCAGGGATTTGCCTTAGTTACAAAGCAATCCTTATTCACCATTAGATGAAAACCTTATTTAGATTCAAGCTAATATTTCTCAACCGTTAGATCGAAAACTTAGCTTGTCACACACACTTGGGTAGACGTTTACTGGGTTCGTGAAAACCATGCCCAAACGTGTACGTGTATGTTGGTTCAACATAGTAACCCAAAAGGTTAACCATATGAGCATTTCATATTAACCTTGTTCTTCTTCACCATAACTAGTTCAATTGAATCAAATGAACTAGTTAAAGAGTTGTTCAATTGCTATGAGATCTTATGTAACTATAAAAGACACAATTGAAACAAAGATGATTCGATTCGATTGAATCGGCTCATGAACATTATAGCCACGGTTTGCATAAAACATTCCTTAGTAATTTAATGTTTCATGTTCAGAGCACATCTTTAGATCATAACCTCTTAAGTTCACAAACAAGTTGGCGGACTTAAGTTAATCGGTTTAGTTTTCCAAACTCAGCAGAAATTCTCGGAAAGAGAACTTCCGCCAGTTCGCGGACTGAGTTCGCGGACTTAGCTCACAAACGAGTTTTGGAAAATCCCAACAGAGATTCTCGGTCGAGAACTTCCGACAGTTTGCGGACTGAGTTGGCGAACTAGGTTCGCGGACTTGGCAAGCCAATTCGACAATCCTCCCGATTTCTCTTGATCAACAAAGTTCGAAAACTTCGGTTCAAGGAATACATGGTTATGTAATCTAAACTCTCATTTCAATCATTGAGACATTCTCAGAGGACGTTATGTAGCCGTTATTCACAGACCGATTCACGTCAGAGCAATTCTCAAAGTGATTGAAACTTTTCATGACTTTCGTCACTAGGTGAAGATAAACCTGATCAAAGCGAAACGCTTTACCAACACACGATTTCGAGATAAAAGATAAGCAATGAATGCTCAGCTCGAAATGTCAAATGTGTATGATCTAGTCTATATAGCATACGACTTTTGTTTCATAAGAAGTAGGAGATAGAAGAGATAGACTTTTCAGTGATAGATAAGTTCAAGTCTCCACATACCTTTTTGTTGATGAAGTTCCACGGTTCCTTGTATAGATCTTTGTTGTTGTATGATGAATCGCCATGAAGTCCTTGATCTCAACTACACTTTTCTATCCTAGTCCGATACTTAGATATGTTGGCTAGAAATCAAGACTTATAGTTTTGATCACTAACATTGACAAACATGTTTTAGATAGCAACGCATGCGAGGTTGACCGAGCTATGCTCTAACAATCTCCCTCTCTGTCAATTTTAGTGACAAAACTATTAAAACATATGGAATACAAAAAAGATAAACTTTAGTGGCTCCTATTCCATAGTCTAATCTTCAACGTTCCTTGAAATCTTTGCAAATTCTGCACCGTTTTTGAAAACACCTTTTGATGAAAGGTAGACTTCCTTTTTGTTTTCAGCATACTACGGTTAGCCAGGAAGGACTGTTTTTGATTTGACGTGCTAAGATAATCCTGAGGTGAACTCAACTGAACGAAGTGATTTGTTAGACTCTTTTCCGATAAACTCCTGGAGTTCAACACAAAATCAAGAGAGGTTTACTGATCCAACATTGGCGGACATGTCACGAAAGAATAACAAGAATGATCTTCAGCAAAAATACTGAGAGAGCAATCATAGATTTCCTAAGGATAATAATCAAGAGTATTCATCCATGCTTTAGTTATCTCTCTTATCTCCGTTTCAGGATTTTTTGAAGAAGCTTGAACACACATAAGACCAGTTTCATTAGTACGGCTCTTCTTGGTATTCTTATCCTTTATATTGACTAATGAAGTCTCCTTTTGAGACTTTATTTTACTACGTATGAGGATCTTCTTAAGTTTTTGTATAAACAAAGACAACATAGAAATAAAGCATTTCTCACTTTTCTCTTTCGTCAATTTTGGATGACAAGATTTATGATCAGGAGAGGTGACACGGTTTCCAAGCAAATGATGATCGTCTATTCCCATATATTCGCGATCGAAAATTCTAATTTTTCCGACCAGTGTGTTCCGTGAAATAGTATTAAGGTTATTTCCTTAAACGATGGCATGTCTTTTAGATTCGTATCTGGATGGCAGCGATCGAAGGATTTTCATTACAATTTCCTTTTCAGGAATTGTCCTTCCCAATGCACATGATGCATTAACAATTTCAGACAGTTTGTGATAAAAATCGTCGAACGAATCTTCTTCTGCCATAGAAAGGTCTTCTCATTCGGAATTAAGGTTTTGAAGCCTAGCTTCCTTTTCACTGGGGTTACCTTCAAATACGCTTTCTAAAGTATCCCAAGCTTCTTTAGACGTAGTGCATGAGACCACATGATATCTAAGATTTTGGGAAACAACATGTAGGATGGCGTTCAACCCGTCGGAGTTTTGCCTTGCAGCAACTATCTCGGCAGTATTGTACATACATAAATCTTTTGGTACAATAACATCTATTTCCATAATAACGGAAGTCTCATAGCCATTCACAACATATATCCATGATTGGAAGTCACGCGACTGAAGAAAAGTGTGCATAGCAACTTTTCACCATAGATAGTTTGAGCCATCGAGGACTGGTGGTACGTTAATAGAGATAGCACCTCTGTCCATAGAGTCATATCGCTACAAACACATACTTGTTAGGTCTTGAACGTGTTTTCCTGCTCTGATACCAATTGAAAAAGCGGGGGTCTAACAACACCATTCAATATTTCGATTAGAAATCTGTATGTACTAACTCCGAAATACTTTGCTAGAGAATCAACTAGACATTCAGACTTAATCTAGATAAAAGTATCTCAAGGAGTTAATATCTCTCTCTTATTTTTGATATTACTCAAGCTAATAGAAATCAGCGAGTCCTAATCAAAACACAAGGAATACTTGGACGGTACCAAAAACCAATGTCCAAGGATCAATCAATATCAATCAACAACCAAAGGTTGGATTTCCAATTGATGATCACGAACGCACAACCTGTATTATTTCAATTATATAAATATAATGCGGAAAAGAAATAACACAGACACCAGAAATTTTGTTAACGAGGAAACCGCAAATGCAGAAAAACCCCGGGACCTAGTCCATATTGAATACACACTGTATTAAGCGGCTACAGACACTAGCCCACTCCAAGCTAACTTCTGATTGGACTATAGTTGAACCCCAATCAGTCTCCCACCGATCCAAGGTACAGTTGTACTCCTACGCCTCTGATCCCAGCAGGATACTGCGCACTTGATTCCCTTAGCTGATCTCACCCACAACCAAGAGTTGTTGTAACCCAAAATCACAGACTTGATAATAAACAGATCTGACTCACACAGAAAAGTCCATAAGAGGATAAATCTGTCTCCCACAGATAAACCCTAGGTTTTGTTCCGTCTTTAGATATAAAATAAAGGTAACATGAACCAATTGATAATCCGGTCTTAAATTCTCGAAGAACATCCTAGATTAATCAATCACCTCTCTACAATCCTTCCTGACTACACAAGAGGATTGTCGAGGAATGACAAACAGTGAGACGAAGATGTTTGTGTCTTCTTTATCTTGCCTATCGTAGAACTCTCACGATCTCAAGCCAATCAATCGATTGTACTCGTACGATAGAAGATGCAAGATCAGATCACACAACTATGATAAAGTAGTATCGGTCTGGCTTCACAATCCCAATGAAGTCTTTAAGTCGTTAACCTGATTTTAGAGAAGAAAATCAAAGGTTAATGGAGATCGACTCTAGATGGAGCACTAGTAGCACTCAGAAGTTTGGGGATTAGTTTAGCACAATGCTATATGTCTCCTTTATATAGCCTTCAAATCAGGGTTTTGCCTTAGTTACAAAGCAATCCTTATTCACCGTTAGATGAAAACCTGATTTAGATTCAAGCTAATATTTCTCAACCGTTAGATCGAAAACTTAGCTTGTCATACACACTTGGGTAGACGTTTACTATGTTCGTGAAAACCATGCCCAAACGTGTACGTGTATGTTGGTTCAACATAGTAACCCAAAAGGTTAACCATATGAGCATTTCATATTAACCTTGTTCTTTTTCACCATAACTAGTTCAATTGACTCAAATGAACTAGTTAAAGAGTTGTTCAATTGCTATGAGATCTTATGTAACTACACAAGACACAATTGAAACAAAGATGATTCGATTCGATTGAATCGGCTCATGAACATTATAGCCACGATTTGCATAAAGCATTCCTTAGTAATTTAATGTTTCATGTTCAGAGCACATCTTTAGATCATAACCTCTTAAGTTCACAAACAAGTTCGCGGACTTAAGTTAATCGGTTGAGTTTTCCAAAATCAGCAGAATTCTCAGAAAGAAAACTTTCGCCAGTTCGCGGACTGGGTTCGCAGACTGAGTTCACGGACTTAGCACACAAACGAGTTTTGGAAAATCCCAGCAAAAATTCTCGGTCGAGAACTTCCGACAGTTCGCAGATTGAGTCTGCGAACTAGGTTCGCGGACTTGGCAAGCCAATTCCGCAATCCTCCCGATTTCTCTTGATCAACAAAGTTCGAAAACTTCGGTTGAAGGAATACATGGTTATGTAATCTAAACTCTCATTTCAATCATTGAGACATTCTCAGAGGACGTTATGTAGCCGTTATTCACAGACCGATTCACGTCAGAGCAATTCTCAAAGTGATTGAAACTTTTCATGACTTTCGTCACTAGGTAAAGATAAACCTGATCAAAGCGAAACGCTTTACCAACACACGATTTCGAGATAAAATATAAGCAATGAATGCTCAGCTCGAAATGTCAAATGTGTATGATCTAGTCTATATAGCATACGACTTTTGTTTCATAAGAAGTAGGAGATAGAAGAGATAGACTTTTCAGTGATAGATAAGTTCAAGTCTCCACATACCTTGTTGTTGATGAAGTTCCATGGTTCCTTGTATATATCTTCGTTGTTGTATGATGAATCGCCATGAAGTCTTTGAGCTCAACTACACTTTTCTATCCTAGTCCGAGACTTAGCTATGTAGGCTAGAAATCAAGACTTATAGTTTTGATCACTAACATTGACAAACATGCTTGAGATTGCAACGCATGCGAGGTTGACCGATCTATGCTCTAACACTTAACAAAGAAGAACATACAAAGTCATTAACGACTATGCACCGTAGTTCACATTAGATGATTGTGAACACCCAAGAATATATAGCAATGTGAACTACTACCCATTCTCGAACTTCCTTCTTTGTGATTCACCAACATGACTCTTGTAACAGACATAAAATATCTTAGAATAGGATTTTTCCAAGAATTCCAATCCCCAAGTCCAAGAGAATAGAACAAGTGCAACGAAACGGAGCAAACACTAAAAAACAAGAGACATGACAAATATCAATATTAACTCATCCAAATTCAACAATTCTCATCTCCATTTTTAAGGGAATTCAATAAGGAAGAGAATGCAAAAAGAATTAGGTAAATCCGATTTCGGACGAAGAAGTTACCGCCAAAACAGGTTTACTGAATATCGACGTCAAGTATGCATACGGGTTTGCGAACTTAAACCCATGGATTTTGATTTTGAATGTTGTTATGCATACTTGGTATGTGTACCATGTAGTCCAAACATCCCGAACTATTATTTTCAAACTTAAACATTTAAGAACCTTAAACACAAATCAAGTTAGGTAGAAATGAACGATAAGCAAGATTATTATAAGTATTCTAAGCAAATAAAAGTACAAATCTTGCTCAAGTTTGTAGACATACCTTTTTAGATGAATCCAATCGAATTCTACCGCCTTACCGAACATAATCTGTGTGCCCCAATTCTTGTGCTTCCCTCACCGTATACATAACAGGGCATTCCTTGGTGAGGATGCACTTACAATGTGTTGGGGTGAACAATGTCTTGCTCATCACAAGTGACCTTTGGATTATCATGAAAGAGATTGCTTTTAGAACCTTTCACATCCAATTCCATTTTCCCAAAAAACTTAAGTTCCAACATCATGGATATTGCCTTCTCCATAGTCATGGAATTTTCTGGGAGATCATTCCTTTTCACACTCAAAACATCATCGACTTTCTTTGGTATCCACTTCTGAGTGCGTTTAGGAACAATTGGAACCTTCTTCCCATTACACTCTTCTAGAATTCTCGGAAGAGAATTGGATTGACTATTCTTTTGCAAGTTAGTCTTTCTCCAATTGGGAGCATCGGATCTTGTCTTCGTCTTTACGAAGTTATCCTTTCAATAACCATTACGATTATGAAAAGGATTCGTACGACGTTTATAGGCAAATCTAGGTTTATCATAGCACTGATTCCCGTGCCTAAAGGTTGGAAAATTAAAACCTGTAACATTAAGATGATCAGTCTTAACGTATGATCTTGGTTTCACAACTTCTTGTGATGCCCAAACAAGAACATCATGAAGTTTCTCATTCCTTATACGGAAACGACATCTCCTTTCCAAATGACCTTTATTTCCGCAATAGTGGCAAACATAAGGAATGTTCTTACCTCGATCCATGTGTACTGTCTTTGGAGGTTGATAAACTTTTCTCTTTTGAACCTTAACTGCAGGTGAAGGTATTTCACTTTTTCCATCAGTGGAAACCTTTTGTTGAGAAGAATTATTAGCCTTGACAAATTTTACCTCTTTGCTAATACTTGGAGCATTTATTCCCTTATAGCCCAATCCTCGTGTATCACGATGATTTTTACTTGCTCCTAGCATAGTGGTTAATTTGCTTGAACTAGTATTAAACTTTTTCAAGTCATCTTCCAACATCTTGATTTTATCAAGAGCAGCAGCTAAATCAGCCTCAAGGCGTTTTTCTCGAGCGAGACAAGCACTTTCTCTGTCATCAAAACTAATTTGTTGAGAGTTAAACCTTGCTTCAGATTCTGCAAGTTTCTCTTCCAACAAAAAGTACTTTTGATAAAGATTGTCAAATTTAAGTGACTTCATACGTAGGTTTTCCTCAAAATCCTTGAGAATCGATTCGCAAGAACGATTCGAAAAATAAACACCTACGTAACATCTTCTCAATTTCTTGTTTTCTCGACAGAGAGGAATCAGAAGAGGTGAGACATGAGAAGTTGTAATCTTTTTCATTTTCCATGAATCCAGAAACTTAACATACTCTGAGACTTCCTCATCAACATCTCTATCAATATCTGAATCACCTTCATTAGAAAGTTCATCCAACTGTTCTTCTAGGAGAGTTTCCCAATCAACAGTTTTTACGTCAAGAGAATGTTTAGATATTGAATTAGATGTGACAGTTCTCTCAGTTGAATCCAAGCTTTTAGAATCATATGGTAATTTCTGAACTGGTACGTTATTAGAGATAGACTCGTCCATAATCAGATCGCTACAAACACAGACTTATAAGGTCTTTAACGTGTTTGCCTGCTCTGATACCAATTGAAAAAGCGGGGGTCTAACAACACCACCCAATATTTCGCTTAGCAATCTGTATGGACAAACTCCAATATACTTTTTATGAGAATCAACTAGATAGTTAGACTCAATCAATAAAAAGATATATCAAAGAGTTTATATCTCAATCTCTCGATTTGATATTTACTCAAGCAAATGGAAATCTGCGAGTCTTTATCAAAGAGAGATAACTTGGACGGTACCAAAGACCAATGTCCAAAGATCAATCAATATCAGTCAACAACCAAAGGTTGGATTTCCAATCGATGATCTTTAACGCACAACCTGTATTATTTCAATTATGTAAAAAATATAATGCGGAAAAGAAATAACACAGACACCAGAAGTTTTGTTAACGAGGAAACCGCAAATGCAGAAAAAACCCCGGGACCTAGTCCAGATTGAATACACACTGTATTAAGCCGCTACTGACACTAGCCTACTACAAGCTAACTTCGGACTGGACTATAGTTGACCCCCAATCAGTCACCCACTAATTCAAGGTATAGTTGTACTCATACTTCTCTGATCCCAGCAGGATACTGCGCACTTGATTCCTTGAGATAATCCCACCCACAACTAAGAGTTGCTGCAACCCAAAATCGCAGACTTGATAATAAACAAATCCGTCTCACACAGAAAAGTCTATCAAAGGATAAATCTGTCTCCCACAGAAAAATCCTAGGTTTTGTTCCGTCTTAAGATATAAAATCAAGGTGAACAGGAACCAATTGATAATCCGGTCTTATATTCCCGAAGAACGTCCTAGATTAATCAATCACCTCTCAACAATCCTTCTGGACTACACAAGTGGTTTGTCGAGGAATTACAAACAGTGAGACGGAGATGTTTGTGACTTCTTTATCTTGCCTATCGGAGAACTCTCACGATCTCAAGCCAATCAAAGAGTGTACTCGTACGATAGAAGATGTAAGATCAGATCACACAACTACGATAAAAGTAGTATCGGTTTGGCTTCACAATCCCAATGAAGTCTTTAAGTCGTTAACCTGGTTTTAGAGAAGAAAACCAAAGGTTAAAGGAGAATCGGCTCTAGCGAGCGCACTAGTATCACACAAACGTGTGGGGATTAGTTTTTCACAATGCTAGATGTCTCCTTTATATAGCCTTCAAATCAGGGTTTTGCCTTAGTTACAAAGCAATCCATATTCACCGTTAGATGAAAACCTGATTTACATTCAAGATAATATTTCTCAACCGTTAGATCTAAAACTTAGCTTGTCACACACACTTGGGTAGATGTTTACTGGGTTTGTGAAAACCGTGCCCAAACGTGTACGTGTATGTTGGTTCAACATAGTAACCCAAAAGGTTAACCATATGAGCATTTCATATTAACCTAGTTCTTCTTCACCATAACTAGTTCAATTGACTCAAATGAACTAGTTAGAGAGTTGTTAAATTGCTATGAGATCTTATGTAACTACACAAGACACAATTGAAACAAAGATGATTCGATTCGATGAATCGGCTCATGAAATTTATAACCACGGTTTGCATAAAGCAATCCTTAGAAATTTAAGTTTCATGTTCAGAGCACATCTTCAGATCATAACCACTTAAACTCACAAACAAGTTCGCGGACTTAAGGCAACCGACAGAGTTTTCCAAACTCAGGAGAAAATCTCGGCAAAGAGACTTCCGCCACTTCGCGGACTAGGTTCGCGGACTGAGTTCGCGGACTAAACACGCAAACGAGTTTTTGGAAAATCCCAGCAGAAATTCTCGGCAAGAGAACTTCCGTCAGTTCGCGGACTTGGCAAAGCAAATTCCTCCGGTTTCTCTCAATCAACAAAGTTCGAAAACTTCGGATTAAGGAATACATGGTTATCTAATATAAACTCTCATTCCAATCATTGAGACATTCTCAGAGGACGTTATATAGTCGTTATTCACATACCGTTTCACGTCAGAGCAATTCTCAAAGTAATTGAAACTTTTCATGACTTTCGTTACTAGGTGAAGATAAACTTGATCAAAGCGAAACGCTTAACCAACACACGATTTCGAGAAAAAGATAAGTACTGAATACTCAGCTCGAAATGTCAAATGTGTATGATCCAATCTATATAGCATACGACTTTTTGTCTCATAAGAAGTAGGATATAGAATAAATAGACTTTTGAGTGATAGATTAGTTCAAGTCTCCACATACCTTTTTGTTGATGAAGTTCCACGGTTCCTTGAGTAGATATTCGTCGTTGTATGATGAATCTCCATGAAGTCCTTGAGCTCAACTACACTTTTCTATCTTAGTCTGAGACTTAGCTATAATAGACTAGAAATCAAGACTCATAGTTTTGATCACTAACATTGACAAACATGCTTGATATAGCAACACATGCGAGGTCGACCGAGCTATGCTCTAACACCTCCGGTAGTTGAACATAAGATAGATCTAAGAACACGACGAAGGAGTTTATGTTAAGATAAACAGAAGAGCCTTTGTCTGACTCACATCACTTGGTTGAATAGAGTTGATACCAAACATATTTGTTGTTCCTTTACTGTTTGGAATACGAACCAAAGGAATTGTTCCAAGTACGTGACTTATTTATAAGTTGGAGGCGTGGGAATACAGACGGAACTAGGTGAACTATATGTTTAGTTGCTTGGTCTCAACTATACGAAGTTGGTGTAATTTTGTGTAAAGGCTTAATACTGATAGTATTCAATTCTGGACAAGGTCCCGGGGTTTTTCTGCATTTGCGGTTTTTCTGCATTTGCGGTTTCCTCGTTAACAAAATCTTGTTGTGTCATTTACTTTATATTTCCGCATTTTGATTATTTTATTATAATTAAAGTAAATTACACAAACATTAATTCCTATATACTTGATAAGCAATCATATTGTGTTTGGTTAAGTCTGAACCTTTGTATCAAGTAAACATACTTCGTCGTTGTATTGTCTCGATCTCGTATCCATAGACGATCACACGAAGTGTGAACCGATTAGTTGTATTGTCTCGACTCAGTCCATAGACAATCACTTTCGGATAAAAGACTTATAGGTAGGAAAATTTTTAGCTTGAGGTATATATGGGTACCCTCGCCTTTTCAGATCTAGGCCGGTTGATTCGTCTAGCGAAGTTGGACGACCGAGATGACTTGCGGAAGTTACATACTGCCGTTAATTCAGTTTAGGGTTTAATAGCCATGTGACCAACCTTCATTGGGCCAACGGTTTTTGGTGTTAGCCGCGTGCTAGGAGTTGTCCGATCGGCAAGCAAAATAATCGGGTCGCTGGTAAGCGTATTCGCTCCTTGCTCGTCGATTAAGATTGTATCTAGGCAGGTCAATCAGGCTGGCGAAGTTGGGCGTCCAAGATCGTTTTGCAGCAGCAATTGAAAGAGTGGGGGTACAACAACCACACCCAATATTTCTTAGCAATCTGTATGGACAAACTCCAATATACTTTCTAGAGAATCAACTAGATAGTCAGACTCAATCTAGATAAAAAGTATATCAAAGAGTTTATATCTAAATCTCTCGATTTGATATATACTCAAGCAAATAGAAATTTGCGAGTCTTTATCAAATACTAGAGAGATAACTTGGATGGTAACAAAGACCAATATCCAAGTGTCAATCAATTTAAATCAACAACCAAAAGGTCGGATATTTTAATTGATTGAACAACGCACAACCTGTGATATTTCAATTATATAAGAAAATATAATGCGGAAAATAAATAACACAGACACCAGAATTTTGTTAACGAGGAAACCGCAAATGCAGAAAACCCCCGTGACCTAGTACAGATTGAACACACATAGTATTAAGCCGCTACAAACACTAGCCTACTCCAAATTAACTTCGGTCTGGACTGTAGTTGAACCCCAATCAATATCACACTGATCCAAGGTACAGTTATGCTCCCACGTCTCTGATTCCAGCAGGATGCTACGTACTTGATTCCCTTAGCTGATCTCACCCACAACTAAGAGTTGCTACGACCCAAAGTCGAAGACTTTAATAAACAAATTTGTATCACACAGAAAAGTCTACGGTAATAGATAAATTCGTCTCCCACGAATATACCTACGAGTTTTGTTCCATCTTTTGATAAATCAAGGTGAATAGGAACCAATTGATAAATCGGACTTATATTCCCGAAGAACAACCTAGTATTATCAATCACCTCACAATAATCCTAATCGACGCAGCGAAAAAAGATATTGTGGAATCACAAACGATGAGACGAAGTGTTTGTGATTTCTTTTATATCTTGCCTATCGTAGATATCAATTTCAAGCCAATTATTACAATTATACTCGTACGATAGAAACAACAAGATCAGATCACACAACTACGAGAAATTAGTATCGGTCTGGCTTCACAAACCCAATGAAGTCTTTAAGTCGTTAACCTGGTTTAGAAGAAGAAACCAAAGGTTAAATGAGAATCGACTCTAGCTTAGCACAACTAGTATCACACAGAAGGTGTGGGTATTAGGTTTCCCGGTTGTTAGAGTTCTCCCTTATATAGTCTTTCAAATTAGCTTTTGCAATCAATGTTAGCTTGGTAACAAAACATTCAATATTCACCGTTAGATGAAAACCTGACTTAGATTCAAGCTAATATCTTTCAACCGTTAGATCGAAAACTAGCTTGTTACACACAAATGAAATGCACGTTTCTAGGCTTGTGTAACCGTACCCAAACTTGTACATTTGTTGGTTCAACAATAGTCAACCAAATGGTTAGCCATATGATCACTTTCATATCAACCATATTCTTCTTCACTATAACTAGTTCAAATGACTCAAATGAACAAGTTAGAGAGTTGTTCAATTGCTTAGATCTTATGTAACTAGAAAAGACACAATCGAAGCAAAAACGGTTTGATTCACTCGAATCGGTTCGTGAACTTTATATCCACGGTTTGCAAAAGCATTCCTTAGTTTATATAAACATGAGTTCAAGAACAACCGATTTTGGATATAACCTACTAAAGTTCGCGGACTGGGTTCGCGGACTTAAGCTCACGGAAGGAGTTCACAAACTCCAGCATAAATTCTCGAGTCGAGAACTTCCGCCAGTTCGCGGACTTGGCTCACGCCACATTCTATTTCTCTTGATCAACAAAGTTCGCAAACTTTGGTTCAAGGAATAAGGACTTATATATATATGTGTTTCCACCACAATGCTTATATCCTACCAATGGTTATGTAATCTTAACTCTCATTTCAATCATTGAAACATTCTCAGAGAATGTTATATAGTCGTTATTCACAAATCATTTTTCGTCAGAGCAATTTTCAAAGTGATTGAAACATAACATGACATTCGTCACTAGGTAAAGATGAATTTGGATAAAGCGAAAGCTTACCAACACATATTTAGAGAAATAGATAGGCGAGATAAACTCGGCTCGAAATAGCAAATGTGCATAATCTAAGTCTGTATAGCAAAACGACTTTTGTCTCAAGATATGAGATAAATAGACTTTTGAGTGACAGATAAGTTCAAGTCTCCACATAACTTTTAGTCGATGAAGATCCACCGGTTCCTTGAGTAGTCCTTCGTATTGTATGATGATTGCCATGGAGTTCTTGAGCTCAACTACACTTTCTATCCTAGTCCGAGACCTTAACTATAGTAGACTAGAAATCAAGACTTATAGTTTTGATCACTAACATTGACAAACATGCTTGAGATAGCAACGCATGCGAGTTCGACCGATCAATGCTCTAACAATCTC
Organism: Papaver somniferum; assembly: GCF_003573695.1. Lineage (NCBI taxonomy): Eukaryota > Viridiplantae > Streptophyta > Magnoliopsida > Ranunculales > Papaveraceae > Papaver > Papaver somniferum. Next base: position 113,260,619 of record NC_039364.1, read on the forward strand.
CCCCTTTGTCAATTTTAGTGACAAAACTATCAATACATATGGAATACAAAAAATAAATAAATTAACTTTTGTAGCTCCTATTCCATACGCCTAATCTTCAACATTACTTGAAATCTTCGTCACTTCCAAGTACTCCAATGACCCCAAAGGTTGTAAGTTCAGCATCATCGTTGTTGAAAATCCATAGCTATAACAACAAGAAAACAAGAGTTCTCAATCATTGTTATACAGTGTCATAGTATCATTACACAGCGTCAAAGTTCAATTGTATCACAACTTCAACAACAATACTATGGTGATATGTATCGCTCCCCCTTAGTCAATACTCCATCTCACATGGAAACCACTCCCCCTTATATAATGATCTGAAAACCATATGTATTTGTAGTGTGAACTACATATTAATTCTCCCCCTTTTGTCAATAAAATTGGCAAAGTTACAAGAACGGGATCCTAATGAAATTTCCGAAAGAGACATTTCTTGACCAAAAGAAAGAAAAAATATATCATCTTATTTAGATGCAATCATAAAGCCGAAGCTAAATGCATTCATCAAGGAGTTTGTAAAGATACAAGATAACCCCTATAATATTCCACAACCGCACTCCCCACAAAGATTTGGCAATTAAGCGCAAGTTCAAAAAGAACTCTCCCCCGTAAAATGTCATTTCCGAAAGAACAACAAGAGCGACCTTAATTTCCAAAAAGAAAAGAAGGATTTCTTTGGACATAACAAATCACATATAAGTATGAATTTGAATCCAAAAATATTCAATTAAACTAACCACAAGAGAACCTATGATTAATTTAATCGACAAATGCTCAACATAAGTGAACTAATGGAGACTTAAAAACAAACAATTAGGTTAATCACAAGAGAACCCATAATTAATCTAATCGAAATACATAATCAAACTAATCACAAAAGTAATCAATTTAATTGGTCATGCTCAACATAAGAAAACTTACGGAGCAACAACTAAATAACCAAACAAGATGATTAATTTAGTTGAATATGCTCGACATAAAGTACCTCATGGAACAACAACATGGATAATCATAAAAATAATCAACTTGGTCGTTCTATGATCAACATAAGACACTTTACGGAGCCTCACAGTAATACATAAAATATGGATCAGGGAAGATCAATACTGCGGAATACTTAAGGATTCATTCTATTTTACGCATAATCCTTGCAACAAAAGATTTTAACCTATCTTCCATCAATAATTGACATAATAGGCTTAACTTTTGTATTTGTTAGAAGTCTATTCATTTTTTTATCAATACATGCATATCAACATACGAAAGACTTTACTTTTGACAAGGTATGGGACAATCATAGTTCACGGACTTAAACACACATATCCCATAACAAATTTGCAATATATAAAACCATAAAGATTAATACTGCAAAAATCATCTTCCAAACAAGTTTAGAATTTAAACCAATAAATCTAAAAACAAGAAGATGAAAACGTTGGACATAGCTACGTGTAATCACAATAATGGCTATTCCAAACTCTAGTTATTCTTCTAACAAAAACAAGAAAATAGAAGATTTACTAGGCAATAAGACCTTTGAAGAATTCCTTATCGTCCCCGAACTCCTTGTCGTCAACAGCCATTGGGACATAAGGTTCATTAAGGTAGGAGTTTATATCAATAAACCTTCTCGGCTGATGTTTTCGAACCAGGGCCTTCTGAATCTCATGAGTCTTATACACAAAAGCCTTTATTTGTTGAATCTCCTTTCACATCTCCTTCAACTCTTCAAGAACACCAGAAAACTTTTGAGAGTTTGAAGGAACGGCTCTTGGCTTCTTCACATTCCTTATTTTTATTTTCAAGGTAGGAGGTAACGGAGATTTCTCTTTTTCCTTCATGATTGATGGCTTAACAATCATATTAACATCTTTTCCATCAGAAGACATCATGCTTGGAGTATCCATACGAATGAGTTTGTGAGAGGAAGTCACAAATTGAACTCAACAAGTAGTCTTGAGATAAAAAAGAGTTTTTGAGGAAGGAAAAAGAATGTAGGGTTTCGAAACCTTTAAACAGGTTCGTACACGTCCAACTCACAACCCTATAAAGAGTAGAATTATCGATAATAACCCTCCTTTGTTGATAGACAGGGAAGAACAAAAACTATGAAAAGAAGCAAGAAAACTTTTCCTAAAGCCTGAGCGGTACAAAATCATTGTCTCTTTTGATCAGACACATGAGACAAGATATTCAAAACAACACAATCAAGTTGCGTTGCGGTGAACAACAATTTGTCTACCATTTTTCTCTTGAGAGGAATCCACAGACCTCTGTCTATCAAAACGATTAGACCATACTATCTTCTCTAATGGTCTTGGTTTATCCTTGGAAACTAACTTCTTAGATGAAGATAAGATCCTACATACCTCAACGGTCTTCTGAGCAAGTTTAAGCTTATTTTCTAGTTGATTTGCTCTTCGTTGAATTTTGTTGACATGCCTCAATTGGTGTTTGTACTTGTAACACCTTGAAAGTTCATGACCCTTTAGAGAACAATACGAGCACGTCAAACTAGGATAAAAGTCAGGTTTCTGAGATGTGCACGCATCTAAACACATGGTGGAACCTGAATCATTACAAACAGAGTTTCCAAGAAATGGGTCAATTTTTTCTTCCAGATTAGTTGGGTTTTCTTCTGAAAGAATATTGAGATTGATGTATGTATCACTACAATTATCAAAATCAATATTTTCACCAAGAAGTGCAACACTTGATTTTTCGTCTTCATTGGAATCATAGTTGTCAGACATTTCATCAAGAGTTGCAGCAAGACCTTTGTTCCCGGTGTATTTTCTACGATTTGGGCGCTCGTTTACAAAATGACCAAATGATAGGCTCAGAAACCTACAATAAATACTGCAAGTGCACATCGTCTAACTCGTAGACAATGGCAAGTACAGGTCGTTCCCACGAGGAGTGTGAAAATACTTCTACTAACTAATACCAAGAATTGAATAATCGAATTAATAATGTTTTAATAATTTTCAGAAACTCGAAACAAAATCAAGTAATAATAATTCTAACAATAAAAAAAATGGAAATGGGTTATTAGGATTTTCGGTTTCCACCAATTAATTACCAAACTCTACTAATCTTTAAGAATATATTCCATGCGTTTTTAAATACTTTTTCTCCGCTATAGTTTCCTTCGCTTCATGGGTAGTGATTCTAAAGCATTACCTATCAATCCTTGCATACCACGTCTAGGGATTTAACCGAAGCACGAAATATCAATTCAAAAGCATAAATAATCAAGAAAATCACATAAACGATTAAACATCAAGCTTTGTGAAGAAAAAACTACTAGTCATTCAAATCATTATTGAGCATATAAATATAGAGTTTACACAATTTATTGGTTTCTACCTAAACCCTAACATAACACTAGCTAGAAATGGCTTTCTCAAAAGCCATAAACATATTAAAATTAAACTCTAGCTAATGAAAAATGAAGAATCGAAAACAAAACTTCAAAACCCTTCCTTCGTTGCGACACTGTGGCCGGCTTCCCCCTTTCTAAAATAGTCACCCACCTTCTTATACACCTTCCTTTTCTTTTATTTCATTAATCAAAGTATCAAAATAAATTATTCTATGAAATATCTTGCATGCAAGTTGATGTCGTCATCAGTATCTTTCCGCAAATAGTATTGCCACCTTGTTCTTCCAATGAAATAATAAACTCCCCTTATTTCCAAAATCTCCCAAATGAAGAAAGAGTTATTTTATTTCCAAAATAATCACGTGTAAATATTCCTCAATTAATTCTTCGCATGACAAATAAATTATCTTTCTTGATGGAATATATTTGTAATAAAGTAAGAAAGATAAAATAGTTCCCATTTTCAGTTTCCATGCGCCAACCCCACTTTGATTTCAATTCCTTTGCTGCGTTTCTGCCTCGCCTCTGAAACAATTTTATGCTGCTGATATATATGGAGATACCAGGCCAGCTACATTTTGTCATTTTTTGTCATTGTGGTTGCTGATATATGGAAATACCAGGCCAACCCATTTCACCATTGTGGTTGCTAATACCAGGCCAACCCGGCTGCTGATACATGGAAATACCAGGCCAGCATAATAAGTGTTGCTGATATATAGAAATACCAGGCCAGCATAATAAGTGCTGCTGATATATGGAGATACCAGGCCAGCATAATAAGTGCTGCTGATATAGAAATACCAGGCCAGCATAGTAAGTGTTGTTGATATATAGAAATACCAGGCCAGCATAATAAGCTGCTGATACATGGAAATACCAGGCCAGCATAATAAGTGCTGCTGATATATAGAAATACCAGGACAGTATATTTCATCATGGTGGTTTCTGATATTTGGAAGTACCAGTCCAACCACATTTTGCCATTTTCGTCGCAAACACCATTAAGTCTCACATTTTGTTGTTTATTCGCTGGATGATCGAATTCACTTGTACTTTCTACAAAAGCACTAAAATAGTATTAGTAACTAAAATATTGTATCCTAGCTAATATAAATATGGGTATAAAATGTAGCATTTATATGCTTATCACCAAATCCCTTACACTTAAATCACTGAGGCATATCCTCATCATCAGTTTCATATGTTTTCCTGTTTTTAAGAGGAATACGATTATGAGGTTTAACTGATGCTTTAGGCTTATCTCTGGAGAACCGTTTACTTCTCTTCAACAGAAGATCCCTAAACTTTCTTGTGATCATCGAGACTGACTTTTCAAGATCTTCATCTGATGAATCTGTCTCAGAGTGATCATCTTCAGAGATATACACTTTTTTACTCTTATCAAGTAATTTAGTGTCCTTTTGTGAACGCAACATCCTTAGTTTTGAATGAATATTCGTGATCAAAGATCTTAAGCTTCCCAACCAGCGTATTTCTGGAGAGATTATCAAGGTTATTTCCCTTAATTATGGCATGCTTCTTAGAGTCGTATCTAGATGGCAGCGATCTGAGAATTTTCATCACAATGTCCTTTTCAGGAATAGTCTTACCCAATGCAAAAGATGCATTAACAATTTCAGACACTTTGTGATTAAACTCATCAAATGTTTCTTCATCTGCCGTATGAAGGTTTTCCCAATCGGAATTAAGGTTTTGAATCCTAGCTTCCTTTTCACTGGAGTTACCTTCGAATACAGTTTCTAAGATATCCCACGCATCTTTAGACCTCGTGCAATTTGACACATGGTGCTGAAGATTTGGGGTAATGGCATTCAAATCGTCGGAATTTTGCTTTGCAGCATTTATCTCAGTAAGGGTGTATTCACTAATAGTATTGGGAACGTTTGCATCTCCAACTGGAACGATGGGAGCATTATATCCATTAACAACATATACCCATGATTGAAGAAAAGCTCGCATAGCAATTTTCCACCATAAGTAATTAGAGTCATCGAAGACTGGTGGTACGTTAATTGAGATAACACCTCTGTCCATAGAGTCAGATCGCTACAAACACAGACTTGTGAGGTCATGAACGTGTTTGCCTGCTCTCATACCAATTCAAAGAGTGGGGGTACAACAACCACACCCAATTTTTCGCTTAGCAATCTGTATGGACAAACTCCAATATACTTTCTAGAGAATCAACTAGGCAGTCAGAATCAATCTAGATAAAAAGAATATCAAAGAGTTTATATCTCAATCTCTCGATTTGATATATACTCAAGCAAATAGAAATCTGTGAGTCTTTATCAAATACTAGAGAGATAACTTGGATGGTACCAAATACCAATATCCAAGTGTCAATCAATTTAAATCAACAACCAAAAGGTCGGATATTTTAATTGATTGAACAACGCACAACCTGTGATATTTCAATTATATAACAAAATATAATGCGGAAAAGAAATAACACAGACACCAGAATTTTGTTAACGAGGAAACCGCAACTGCAGAAAAACCCCGGGACTAGTCCAGATTGAACACACATTGTATTAAGCCGCTACATACACTAGCCTATTCCAAATTAACTTCGGTCTGGACTGTAGTTGAACCCCAATCAATCTCACACTGATCCAAGGTACAATTATGCTCCTACGTCTCTGATCCCAGCAGGATTCTACGTACTTGATTCCCTTAGCTGATCTCACCCACAACTAAGAGTTTCTATGACCCAAAGTCGAAGACTTTAATAAACAAATCTGTATCACACAGAAAAGTCTACGGTAATAGATAAATCTGTCTCCCACGAATATACCTACGAGTTTTTTTCCGTCTTTTGATAAATCAAGGTGAACAGGAACCAATTGATAAACCGGACTTATATTCCCGAAGAACAGCCTAGTATTATCAATCACCTCACAATAATCCTAATCGACGCAACAAAAAAATATATTGTGGAATCAAAAACGATGAGACAAAGTGTTTGTGATTTCTTTTATATCTTGCCTATCGGAGATATCAATCTCAATCCAATTATTACAATTGTACTCGTACAATAGGAACAACAAGATCAGACCACACAACTACGAGAAAGTAGTATCGATCTGGATTCAAAATCCCAATGAAGTCTTTAAGTCGTCAACCTGGTTTAGAAGAAGAAACCAAAGGTTAAAGGAGAATCGACTCTAGCTTAGCACAACTAGTATCACGCAGAAGGTGTGGGGATTAGGTTTCCCAATTGCTAGAGTTCTCCCTTATATAGTCTTTCAAATCAGGGTTTGCAATCAATGTTAACTTGGTAACAAAGCATCCAATATTCACCGTTAGATGAAGCTAATATCTTTCAACCGTTAGATCGAAAACTAGCTTGTTACACACAAATTAAATGCATGTTTCTAGGCTTGTGTAACCGTACCCAAACTTGTACATTTGTTGGTTCAACAATGGTCAACCAAATGGTTAGCCATATGATCACTTTCATATCAACCATATTCTTCTTCACCATAACTAGTTCAAATGACTCAAATGAACTAGTTATAAAGTTGTTCAATTGCTTAGATCTTATGTAACTACACAAGACACAATCGAAGCAAAAACGGTTTGATTCACTCGAATCGGTTCATGAACTTTATAGTCACGGTTTGCGAAAGCATTCCTTAGTTTATATAAACATGAGTTCAAGAACAACCAATTTTAGATATAACCTACTCAAGTTTGCGGACTGGGTTCGCGGATTTAAGCTCACGTAAGGAGTTCACAAACTCCAGCAGAAATTCTCGGGTCGAGAACTTCCGCCAGTTCGTGGACTTGGCCCACGCCACATCCCGTTTCTCTTGATCAACAAAGTTCGCAAACTTTGGTTCAAGGAATAAGGACTTATACATATATGTGTTTCCACAACAATGCTTATATCCTACCAATGGTTATGTAATCTAAACTCCCATTTCAATCATTAAAACATTCTCAGAGAACGTTATATAGTCGTTATTCACAGACCATTTTTCGTCAGAGAATTTCCAAAGTGATTGAAACATAACATGACATTCGTCACTAGGTAAAGATGAATTTGGCTAAAGCGAACGCTTACCAACACATATTTCGAGAAATAGATAGGCGAGATAAACTCGGCTCGAAATAGCAAATGTGCATAATCTAAGTCTATATAGCAAAACGACTTTTGTCTCATGACAGGAGATAAATAGACTTTTTGGTGATAGATAAGTTCAATTCTCCACATACCTTTTAGTCGATGAAGATCCACCGGTTCCTTGAGTAGTCCTTCGTCTTGTATGATGATTGCCATGGAGTTCTTGAGCTCAACTACACTTTCTATCCTAGTCCGAGACCTTAGCTATAGTAGACTAGATATCAAGACTTATAGTTTTGATCACTAACATTGACAAACCTGCTTGATATAGCAACGCATGCGAGTTCGACCGAGCAATACTCTAACAGCAATATATTGCTGCTAATATAAATTAGGGTTTTATAACCCGCGCGGCCAGCCTACTTTGAGAATTCGGTTTGATGTGCTCCTGACACGTTGTGGGCAGTTCGACTGGACGGGGATGGAGATGGGTTGCTGGCGAGCATACCGGCACCTCATTGGCCGTCCGAAATAAAATCTAAACCATCCAACTAGGCTGGTTAAGTTGGACGGATGCGATGGGTTTGAGACTGTCGTATCCAGTCTTAAACTCGTTGAACTTCTTTTCAACAGCGCGACTAGCCTAGCCCCGGCTAGCGATCAGGGATGTTGCTGGCGGGCTAAGAGGATTCTGATTGGCTGGAATGATGGTGGGCCCGCCGGTGGACATCATGGAGTTTGCTTAGTCTCGTTGGGAGGAGGCCAGGCTCGTCGAATAGGCTGGCCAAAACGTATGGTTGTGATCGTTTTGAGACTGACATGGGCAGCCTATGTTCAATTCCTTAAGGAATTAAGTAAATGGACCAGCCGACTTCCATTTTTAACTAAAAGTGTGTGCGGCGCTTTTCAAGCGTTTTGATTTGGTCGATGGGAAAGAGGGGCCAACAAACAATAATAGGAGGCATGGACGGCCTGCCACGGGGGGTGCCTGCTAGAGCAGGCCAGCCGGTCAAGTGGCATGGATGCGCCTCCTCCTGCTGCTGTTTTTTATTTGCCGCAGTTTCTCCTTCACGTCTTATTTTCACTTTTGGTAGGATTTTGCTCCTACTAATCTATGGCGGATCGATTTCCTAGCTTGCCTAGGTTTAGTTTCGACCAATAGGGTTCGAGATATTGTGCAGGCCGCAAAAAGGTCCTAATTTTTGTAAATTAGTAAAATTAGGTTAGAAAGATCGAATTTTATAGGCTAACACAAAATCATCAATTTTTGGTGAATTTTGTGCGTTTATAAAAAATCACTGATTAGATTTCAGAGGGCAGCATAACTTTGCGCGCCTCTAATTGAGTACTTCCATGCACATCTTGATCCTGACACTTCAGGAAATTCATGCTACTCAGCTGCGAGCGAACATTAATTGTCATGTCATGTCAATATCAAGAGTTCGGCTGGGAACATAGCATAGAATGAATACTCAGAAATTTACAGAATATTTGGGATTGTTGCTACACGCACCATTCTGGATAAATTTCATATATATACACTGAGTTGCTCAATACATATTGTAGGTGAAGAGACCTGGGCTCTAGTCACTTTTAAATGGCTCTGTTTCTCTGCAGAATGAAAGCACATTAAACACAGGGTTTCACAATTTTAGCCCTGAACTAAAAACCACCATCAACACCAGTAAGTTTCTTTTTAAATAACTAGGATACAGTAGGAAACCAAGTCATTCGCTCGGTCCAAGAATTCTTAGAAACTGGAAAGATGAATCCAGAATTAAATAAAATGCACCTCTTTCTATTTCCAAAGGTTCAATATCCAAAAGACCCAGGAAAATTTAGACTGATTGGCCTCCGTAACACAATCTATAAGCTCATCACTAAGATAACAGCTAACAGATTAAAACCTCTTCTAGATAAAATTATATCTCCTTCTGCTTTCCTCTCATCTAGACAAGTTTCAGATAGTATAATAGTTGCACAAGAAATTATTCTTTCTATTAAGAAAAAGAAAGCTAAGTCTGGAGGATTGAGAGTCAAAATAGATATGTCAAAATCTTTTGATAGGGTGAACTGAAAATTTCTACTAAAAATATTGAAAACTTTTGGATTTAATGAGAAAAGTATGCTCTCTAATAGAACAATGCATCTCTACCTCTAAATTGTTGTTTTGCTTAATGGATCTCCGGGAGAATTTTTTAAACCTACCAGAGGTATTCGACAAGGAGATCCATTATTTCCATATCTTTTTATTATTTGCGTGGAAGTTTTTTCTAGGCTACTTCCAACTCAGGAAGAAAAGAAACTTATGCATGGGGTTAAAATAACACAAAAAAAACTCCCCTACCTCTCACCTACTTTTTGCAGATGACTGTCTTCTTTTCATTAAAGCTGATCTGGTGGATTGCAAAAATATTTTGCAAACAATAAACCTTTTCAGTCAAGTATCTGGTCAACTGATAAATTTAGATAAATCAGGAGTCTTTTTTAGCAGGAAGGTACACCGTACACCCCAAACACCAAAGAATGATGTCAAAACTACTAAAAATAAAACACATCAACCTAAAAGATTCTTATTTGGGGACTCCTCTTTTCATAGATAGATCTAAAATTAAAACCTTTTAGTTCATCCTTGAAAAGATAGAGCATAAATCTCAAAGTTGGAAAAGTAAGGTCATACCTCAAACCTGTGTTGGCTAGTATGACATCTTATCAAATGGGGTGCTTCATTCTACCTATGAAAATAACAAATAAGATAAATGCAATCCAAAGAGACTCCTGGTAGGGAATTGAACCTAATACAAAATGTTACTACCCCAAAGCTTGGCCAAGTATATGTAAACCAATGAATAAGGGAGGCTTAGGATTCAGAGATGCCCATAACTTCAATGTAGCCTTAATAGCAAAAGTAGATTGGAGATTATTAACAGAGCCTAACTGTCTTTGGGCAAAAACTCTAAAACCTAGGTAATTTAGAAACAAATCTTCACTTAGAGAAAAACCCCTAGATGGATGTTCATGGACCTGGAGATGCATTTGCACAGGTCTGAACCTAGTGGCACAAAATAGTATCTGAGAGGTAGGAAATGGAACCAACATAAATATTTTGGAAGACCATTGGATACAGGGGCTAACTGAAAACTTAATGAATTTGAAATCAAGCAATAACTCATATCTTTCGATTGTCACAAACTTAATAAACACAACCGCTAAAAAATGGAACACACCTCTCATATATGCTAGCTTCCCTAACTCTATTGCTGATAAAATTTTCAAAATCAACCTCTTCTTAGACAAAGATAATAATCTTAAACAAGATATCCTGAGATGGAAACTTACCAAATCTGGAATCTTTTATGTCAAGTCAATGTATGATAAGCTAAATGAAACTAGTATGAATATTTCTAGCCTAGGACTTGATGAGGCTTTCTGGAAATCTCTGTGGAAACTAGACACCTCACCTAGAATCAAATTATTCTTATGGAAATGTCTTCATAATGTGCTATCAACAATTACCAAACTAAAAGGAATAATTAAAGACATTCATCCAAATTTTGCTTTCTGTCATGAGCAAGAGGAAACATTAGAATTCATTGTCCATTTGCCAAGGAAGTGTGGGAACTAGGCCCTAACCCAGTTCTTAGTAACTTTGATAGTTCAACAAAACTAGTTGATATTTGTAAAGAATGGTTTCAAAATCCCAACCTAGTGATATTACTAGAACTAGTGGCTACTAAAATGTGGTTCATATGGAAAGCAAGGTGTAATAAAGCTCTTCAAGGTATTATTCAAACCCCTGAGAGTTTAGCAAAGGAAATGCAGATACACATAGGATGCTGGACAAGGAAAGATAGAAACACAAACAAAAAGAATAAAAGTAAGAAACAACCAAAGAATGTTCCATGGAATCCACCTGATTGCAATGCCAAAAAGATAAATGTCGATGCCTCTTGGATATAAAAAAAAATACTACTTCCAGTTTTGCTGTAATACTAAGGAATGATGCAGGTACATTTGAAGGTGGAAGAGCAGGACCAACACAAAGTGCAGATCCACAAGAGGCGGAAGCTCTATGAATTCTACAAACAGCAACATCGGCATAGGAAAAGAAACTAACAGACTTCAACATTGAAGGGGATTGTGAAGTTTTAATCAAGTATCTAAACAGACAGACGACAGACATCGTTTGGACCAGCAAGGCGTTTTTGGATGAAGTAAACCGCAAAACCTTTCTTTGTAGTAACTTCCTAGGTTTTCATTTTGTCTGTAGAACATGAAATAAAGTGACAGAAACACTAGCCAAAAAAGCGAAGCACTTTATTACTGCTTTTCAATGGGATATCCCTCCTTCTTGTATTAAAGGAAAATTTCTATTAGATAAATTTAATATCAAAAGGCCGACTGATATGAGATAACTTTACTCAGGGCTTTTCGTCTTTTGAATAAATTCTTACTTACAAAAAAAGCAGTAAGCATAAGACGTGTACTATATCCAATATCCGGTGTGCCCGGTGTTGCAAACGTACGCAAATGACATGACTTGTGCGATTTGCTAACTGGGAGGAAAGAATCTAGTTTCTTCTATGTATTGAAGCTGACACGTCGTCGATATGTCCGAGTGGTTAAGGAGACAGACTCGAAATCTGTTGGGCTTTGCCTGCACAGGTTCGAATCCTGCTGTCGTCTTGTCGACGTGGGTGAACCATTTCACGTTTTAATTTCCCTTTTGTTTGGTTTTATTTTAGTCTCTTGATCAGTACTCCATGTTCATTCTCTGAGAGAGGAGAGTGGTCTTCATGGGGTTTCTCAAAATTTTCTCCAAAATCAATAGATTTTACAACCCTAAAACCAAAATTAAGGCTTACCCGATTCATTACATCTCAAATAGAAGATATAGTGATGTGACAATCAACGAAAGAGATGAAATTCTGCCGGTTCTCATTGTTGGTGCTGGTCCAGTTGGTCTTGTTCTTTCTATACTTCTCACTAAATTAGGTATTTGTTTCCTATATAACTTGCGTTTTTTTTTTTTTTTAATTCAATTATCTGTATTTTATTTATAGAGTAATAGAGTACAGGAAACTAAATTTTAGTTATGGAATTGGGAAAACTTGATGAGCATTGCCTTTAATGGAGTTGTCGAGGCTTGTACAAAGTATGTGATATTTAAACGTAGAACCACGGGTACTGTGTATTTGCTTTTGGGCTTTTTTAATATATCAGCCTCAGCCTCGGCTATTATCAACAGAAGAGGAATATGGTATTTGCTTTTTAGTATGTGATGGAGATTTATTTTAATTGTAATTTTTGAAATTCTGTGTAGGGGTCAAGTGTGCAGTTATAGAGAACCGCAGGCACATTTCATTAACAATCGGTCTATGGAGGTTGCTATTCTTTCTCGAAACTTGTTTCTTTTGTTTAGTTTGGGGGAACTTCTTTGGGAAAACATTCATCCTAACGTATTAGAGCTAAACGCCTAAACTATACCTTCACTGAAATATCTCAATTAGTTATATTTAAGAATTTTTCAGGTGTTTCGCAAATTAGATGGTCTGGCAGTGTGGAGGAAGTTTATATACTGCACCTCTCTTTATGGTTCTATGCTTGGGTCAGTAGACCATATGCAACCCCAAGGTATGAAAAATGCTCCAATAATTTTTTAGCCGTCTTTTATACATACAATGTTTCCTATGGTTATAGAGAAATACATGTGAGCTAAGGTTTTCAGTGAGATAAAATGCAAATGTTATTGTCTAAGGAAAATTAAACTATGATTAGGAGCTTTACACCAATGATTTTCTTGTCTCCAGATTTCAAACGGGTAGTCAGCCCCGTTTCTGTTGCGCACTTTTCACAGTACAAGCTTACCAAGTTGCTACTGAAGCAATTAGAGAAACTCAACTTCTGTGTTTGTACTTCTGATGAACTAGAAGGTCCTAACCGTGGCTGGATTGGTGAAAGGAATATACTGCTTGGACATGAGTTTGCATCTATAACTGCTACTGATGATGGCATCGTGGTGGGTGCGAAATTTCTCAAAGATGGAGTAATGACTGTAAGAAATATACGCTGTGGTATCCTTGTTGGGTCTGATGGTGCTGGAAGTACTGTCAGAAAGCTTATGGGTGTAGCCATGAAAGGTGAAACGGACTTGCAAAAGCTTGTCAGCGTCCATTTCATGAGCCGTGATCTTGGAAACTACCTACTCGGCGAGAGACCTGGAATGCTATTCTTTATCTTCAACACGGAAGCAATAGGGGTTCTCGTTGCACATGATCTGGACCAAGGAGAGTTTGTGCTACAGGTATTTTGTGACTCAGCTATTGTACTATGATGCCGTACATGCCCTGATTCCTTGGTGGAAATCTCATTACTTCTCTTATCTTGTAGCTTCCATTCTATCCTCCTCAGCAGACATTCGAGGATTTCAATGCGAAGGTATTCCCATTCTTGGAAAATATCAATGCTGGATAATGTAGGGTTTGTTGGAAATCTACCCAAGAACCTAGTAGTTTTTCGTCTTGACCATCTGTTACTCCGATGCTATTTTGTTAAACATATGAAATCTTGAGGCAGGTATGCGAAGAGTTAATCACCAAATTAGTTTGCAGAAAGCTCGTGGACATAAATGTCATTGGTATAAAGCCATGGGTGATGCATGCTGAAGTTGCAGAGAAGTTTGTATCTTCAAATAATCAAATAATACTTGCTGGTGATGCTGCGCATCGTTTTCCACCAGCTGGTGGTTTTGGTGAGAAACCTACTTCAGCTGTTTTAGTGTACAGGTAATCCTCTTTTATTGTTTCTTCTCATGCTTATGAGCTGTCTGGATATTTGGTACAGGAATGAAAACTGGCATCCAGGATGCTCATAACTTAGCTTGGAAAATTGCAGCTATTATAAAGGGTGTTTCTCCATCTTCTCTTCTGCAGACTTATGAAATGGAACGCAAGCCGGTACAGTTTTCTGACCTTGTTTCTGGGCATTCCATTTTTTCTTTCCTGGTTGACTTAGGATCCTCTGCTCATGGTGAATTTTGTGCAGGTTGCTCTATCCAATACAGCACTCAGTATTCAGAACTTCAGAGCTGCTATGAAGGTTCCTGCTGCACTTGGTATTGACCCAGCTGTTGCAAACTCAGGTGAAGTATTCTAGCAACTTCCATTTCCTTGCCCGTTGAATTTGCAATTTCACACCCTGCAAGTTTAACTCTTGGTTACCTATTCTCCTTTGGCAGTGCAGCGAATAATTAGTAGTGGATTTGGTTCCATACTGCCTACTGGTTTACAAAAAGCAATCTTGGATGGAATTTTTATGGTAGGGCGTAAACAACTTTCAGAATCACTCTTAAACGAAAACAACCCACTGGGGTCATTGAGGCTTGGTAAATTAAGGCGGATATTTGAGGAGGGAGACAGCCTTCAGCTCCAGTTTCCTGCTGAAGATCTTGGATTCAGGTCCCAAATTCGCATTAGTTTTTGTTATTTCATCTAAAAGGAAAATAAAATAAAAAATAACTAGAGGTTTCTGCAGTAATTTCTTCTGTTGCATGCCGCCAAACTTAACTACTGGCTTGAACTTAGATTTTCACTTCAATCTAGTTACGCAAATTAAATACTGCACCATGAATAATGTTGCATACCATTTCATACTTGCATGCATATTCTCTTGAACTTTTATCTAAGGTTTTAACAGTTTATGCCTTGTTCAAGTTTCGAGGGAGTAATACAACTTTGGTGCCAACTCGATTATTTTCAGATACAACTGTTCTAACTCCTGCTTGACTGATATTAGGTACCTTGCAGGAGCTCTTGTTCCTGAAGAAGGTGACACAGTGTTGGAAGCTCCAACTGGACGAAGGGACTATGTTCCCTGTGCTGAACCTGGGGCACGTTTACCACATATGAATATCAGACGTTTGCTGAAGGACTCTAGTGAGGTGGGTTGTTGTATATTTGTTTGTCGAAATACAATCTACCAGACATCAACAGTGCATATGGCAAATTGAAAACAGGCACCAATATTTTTGGCTTTTGCTAGCTTATATCTTTCTTTTTTTATTCTCGTAGGAGACATTGTCTACATTGGATCTTGTAAGTGGAGATAAACTCGAGTTCTTGCTCATTATATCTCCGAGAAAGAAGTCCTGTGATCTTGCTAGAGCTGCATTCAAGGTATCTGAGGGATTTGACGTCTCTCTCAAGGTATGTGTAATGTGGCCTCACGGTTCCCTCGTAAACAGACTAAATAGAAGTAAGGAGACATTTACTCCCTGGAGTAATTACATTGATGTTGAAGAAGTGAGTATGTCTTCGACTTCATCATGGTGGGACACTTGTCAAATGACAAACGATGGAGCCATTCTAGTCAGACCTGATGAACATATTGCTTGGCGTAAGACAACTGTTATCCTTGATCCTATTTCGGAGATGGAGAGTGTCTTTTCTCAAGTATTAGGAATCCAGAGAACTAAACTATAAAGGTGTCCTCAAAATGGTGCAGAGAATTCATTACATTATTCCATTTATTGTTTAAAGCTCAAGCATCACTATTTTAATCTTTTTGAAAGAGCTCTAGTAAATATTCACCCGTATCTTTCACCAAAATCCGATATGTTGCAGAAATCTATAAGAAAATTCTTGTGTATTTGTGTGAAATATTTTGTTAGACATATATGATCAACGGCAATCTATTTAGAAAAGAAACAGTAACATCTGGCAGATCATATTAGGAGGTCTTTAACAGGAATCAGATGGAACAGTGCATTCAAACAATTTAAGCGAAACTACTATTGTTTTGAAATAAATTTTGAACTGAAACAATTAGCACCAGGCCACCAGGCACAAGCAATCTTTACAAAGCTACAGAACCATTTAGATGTGTGCTTGTTGGTCAATTCGTAATGGCAAAGAAGATTTGTTTTTGTCTCCCACATCCGCATATGTAACATACTCTGATGGTATCTCCATCTCTGTCAATGCTCACATTTTCATCTTGCACAGCCTTCTGCACTGCTTCTACATTTTGAGCAGACGACACAGTCTGGAAAGCTTCCTGCAACCACCAATAACCAACAACAGTTAACCAAAGCTTGACACAGCTTCTTAAATGGAAAAGATAAACGAATGTTTTAGGCATAAAGACAAAGTGGACCTGATTGTTGATATCATTATGTGGTTTCTCAGTTACGGCGATAACAGGAGCTTCATTGTTTTGTTCTTTGAGTTGTTGACTGATATTGTTCATCGTCCACTGACGCTGCATCTCTTTCAAGTCATCTCTCACTCTCATCCACCTCTTCTTCTGCCATTAAACCAATTGAATTTTAGCATCCAAATCCAAAACTAATAAACGTAAACAACAATCAACTAGTAACTCATCCAGAAAAAAAAAGTTCTTACAGCAGCAGCGCTAGGAGGAGTAGCACCACCTCCGTTGCTTTGTGCAGTTTCTGATGCGAGTGGTGATGATGGTGATAATAACAATGGGGAATCTTGTCTTTTAGACCCACCACTACATTGACCACAAAGAACACGGCTAGAACTATTTGCGGCTGTCGCCTCCATGGTCGGACTAGTTAATGGTGTTGATAAAGCAGACGAGATTAATCCATGCCTATATAAAGAATTGGGCTTTCTTGGTGACGGTGAAACAGGAGAAGGAGATAAAAGTGGTGGAGATGGCAAAACAAAGGAAGGAGATAATAGCGGTGGTGATGGAGACGGAGATGGGCGCCACCCTAATGACGGTGGAACAGAGGAAGCAGATAATGGTGAAAAGATTGATTGTAATGGTGAATCTTGTTTTTGAGATCCACCACCACATTGGCCACAAGAAAGGGAAAGAACGCAGTCAGGATTACCTGATGGTGCTGGAAATGCAGAAGAAACGATTTCTTGCCAAGATTTCTTGGGGGCTGAAAAAGAATCAAGATTTCTTGGTGGTGTTGGTGAAACACAGGAAGGGGATAATAGTGGTAGTGATGGCGATGGTGGTGAAGCAGAAGAAGGGGATAACAGCGGCAGTGTTGGTGATGGTGAAACAGAGGAAGAGGCCATTGTTTGTAATGAAGATGGGTAATTAGGGTTTGAAAATGAAGCTGAGATGAAATTAGTACTGTTTAGTTGAATCTTTTTCGGAGGAGAAAAAAGATTTGCTGGTGATGAATGATTGTTAGGGCTTTCTGAAAACGAAGAAGAAAGTGATGATGAGTGTCTCTTCCTCTTCATAATACCACATTCTGAACATGAAATTGTAAAATTTACAGGACCACCATTGTTGTTGAAACTAGATAAAAGATTAGTTATTAGTGGATCTTTCTGATCCTTTCTTTCTTGCTTTTCCGTCGTCATCTTCTTCTTCTTTCTCTCTGGATTTCTTGAAGCTTTGTTTCTCTCTCTCTCTCTAGAAAATCTTGTTACTCTCTCTTTCTCCAGAGTTCACTCTTATGCAGAATTTAAGGGTGGCCGGAGTAAATTGTTCGGGAAAGTCACTATATCACTAGGGGAATCCTGACTTCAGTTAGTCTACTCTAGCTACCATATATTATTGGATGGATTTAGGAATAAGCTTTTCCCCTAATAAATTATTTATATGGAGCTTATTTGCCATCACCGGTTAACCGAAACAGAAGGAGGTAATCAAGTATTGTTCGGCCAATACACCACAACATTTGGATATGTACGTGTGACTGTAATTTCAGATCAACTGCATCCGAACTTATTAGGAAATAATATAGGAGTCTATATTTAGGAGATATACACTTTAAGGAGTTTGAGTTATATTAGGAAAGTGTCTATATTTAGAGTTTGATCTTAGTTAGGAAAGTGCCTTGAGTGGTCGTCAAGTTTGTGAACAATATAAATAGGCTGTTAAGCCATAAGAATTATATACCGAATTATTATCAATGTAGTCTATTGCTTCCGCGCGTTTATGCTCTCCTCTCTCTTGCTCGATCCTTAACATGGTATCAGAGCAAGGTGAGAGGTAGAGAGAGGAGAGAAAGTTAGAGAGTTTTCGTTTTAGGGTTAAAAAAAAAAAAAAAAATCATTGCTATCTTGCTGCTCCGTGACTTGTTGCATGTGAAGTCATGTTCGTGTGGTTTTGTTCATGTGCTTGTTGACGAAAAGAAGGACTAGGAGCAAGATGGAGAATTATATAAAGAACGGAAAGATGTTACTGCCCTAGATTTGATTTCCAGTGCGATGATGTTTGGCTGTTGTTAGTTCGATGGAGAATACATCAACTGTTTTCTGTTGATGCTGTTAAGATGGAGTCATAGAAAGAATGAAAACTGGAGATTGGCAAGCAAACATGGTTGGCTGGTAATTGATCATCGGTGATGGAATAATTGTTACCGATGATATTGAAGATGAATGATGAAAGCTGAGTAGTAGTCTTGTGCTGCTGCTGAGGAGTTTGTCCAGCTGTTTTAGGGTTTGTTCGTGAAATTTTTATTGAAAAAAAAAAGGACTTGAAGCTAGTTAGCTGAGAAGAAGACTTAGCCGCGTAGGGTGTTGCTGCCATAGCCCTAATCCTATATCCAAGACATCTGTCGAAGGATTACAAAGTGAATTCAAAGTCGAGAACATAAGATGACTCCGAGTCACGAGTTGGAGATAATTATTTCACCGAGATTTTTGGAGTTGCATGACGGTGTTTGCTTCCAATGCCAATATACGAAGATTATTTGTGTGCCGAGAGAATTAAGATGGATTGAAGTGGTTGTTCAAAGATGAATAATGGTGATCGATCACTGCTGTGTGATACTGGCAGAGAAGATGAAGCCGAATCAGATGTTCTTCACGGAGTGAAGAAGGAAGAGCTCGATGTTTGCTGTGATGGAGCTCGGGTTAAGAAACAGAGATGGCGATGAAGGGATGACGTAGTGAGAAGTGGTCGCTGCTGTTTGTGAAGTGAGAGAAGCTCGAGTCTGCAATGAGGTTTTGCCATTAGTTCTTGCTGGTGAAGACGAGATGATGGAGGTGCTAGAAGACTTGGGTCGTGATTAAAATCAAGTTAAACAGCTCAGAGATGTTGCTGCCATGATCAAGGGTTGAGGTTTGATGGAAGAAAGAGAAGACCAACAATGGAAGAAACACGAACTAAGTTCGTAGCTGCTAGAGTTTAAAACAGAGAAGGAGTCTGTGGTCAAGACCAGGGACGTACCATTACTGCCCTAGATGGTCACAAGGTCCGTTTAAAAAAAAAAAAAAAAAGCAAAGAAAGTGTTATTGAAAATTTGTAACAGTTTGGGTGTTACAAAGAAGAATCGTTACAGAAGCGTAACGGAAGCAAGTGTGACAGTTCTGTCAGAGGTATTGCAGAAAGCTGTTAAACATGTTGGAAGAAGTGAAGTGTGGTTGAAGAGTTTGTGGCAGAAACTTGGAGATCCTACAAGGTGTGGCATACTTTGTAAAGACGACAAGATTGTGAGAGAATCTTGAAGAACAAAGAAGTGTGAAGGTTTCGCAAAAATAGCGTGACTGGAACAAGAGAAGAAGAAACAACATTCATGTTGTGAAGAAAGAAAAAAAAAAAAAGAGAAGAAAACAATCATCAAGAGGTGATGAGAAAAAGAACAACAATAATAGGTTGAAACCCTATGAGTTGTCGAGAGAGTACAAAAAGTATTCTATCGAAGAAACCAAGAAACCAAGAGTACAAGAAGTATTCTACGAAGGGAACCGAAATGTTCTTAAACTACGAAGATGGAACCGAAATGTTCTAAAACTACGAAGATGGGACCGCAATGTCCTTAAACTTGCATTGGGACCGAAATGTCCTTAAACTACGAAGAGGACCGAAATGTCCTTAAACTACGAAGATGGGACCGTAATGTCCTTAAACTACGAAGGGGACCGAAACGTCCTTAAACTACGAAGGGGACCGTAATGTCCTAAAACTACAAAGATGGGACCGTAACGTCCTTAAACTTCCGAAGAGGACCGAGATGTCCTAAAACTACGAAAATAGGACCGTAATGTCCTTAAACTTCCGAAAATGGGACCGTAATGTCCTTAAACTATGAATGGGACCGTAATGTCCTTAAACTATGAAGGGGACCGAAACGTCCTTAAACTACGGTCTGAAGATTATTTTTTTTCGCAAAAGCGTTGAAAAAAAAAAGAAGAAGAAAGAAGAAAACCGAAGTTAAATTTCTTTTGTCCAAGATGGGCATTCGTGATCTACATGCTCCATCTTGAGGGAGGGTATTAGGAAGTAATATAGGAGTCTATATTTAGGAGATATACACTTTAAGGAGTTTGAGTTATATTAGGAAAGTGTCTATGTTTAGAGTTTGATCTTAGGTAGGAAAGTGCCTTGAGTGGTCGTCAAGTTTGTGAACAATATAAATAGGTTGTTAAGCCATAAAAATTATATACCGAATTATTATCAATGTAGTCTATTGCTTCCGCGCGTTTATGCTCTCCTCTCTCTTGCTCGATCCTTAACAGAACTCTTTACCATCGTCAAAATTCCTATAAACACTATCTTGTCCATCAAAAAGACAATCATTTTTGTGGAAAACACAGACCGAAGGCCTTTCCATCTTCGACACTCAAAACCATCAATTCCAGCATCACCCCTCAATGCAATTCTGATCCGAAAACTGATGGTCACATTATGCTTTAATGTTTTGCTCCTATAGATTCATGGTCTATGATTCCAAATGTAATTGATGTGGGTACCACGTACCCGCGTGGAATAGCCCCATAATAATTTAATGAATTTCATGTTTCAAGAAAACAAATCACTTGTTAACCTCCGTATACTAAATATTCACATGAGTCCCATTTAACCCCATAAGGCCACAACTATATGAGTGTTGTATCTTGTAACTGCGCATTAGATACTTGTCAATCCAGGAATGATTATATCATATTAAAACTAGCTAAATAAAAACCAGTCAATAAAAATTGAGCCTAATAAAGTTATTTACATTTCTAGTAACATGCCATGGATAAGCCAAAGAGATCGTTTTTGATCGGCCAAAAGAGGTGCTATTGATCATTTGAGAAACTGCAATTTGTTAAAAACCAAATCACCTTTCATTTCACTGATATAACTTCCTCTGCTTCAGTTAACATTTTTGGCTAAAACACTAAAACACGTTTCGACGTAGCTGAAAAAAGAATCATAGTAAAGAAAAAGGACACCAAGTAATATATGTACATAAAGTAGTTATACCCATACAAAATAATGTAAGAGATTAGTCATACTCTTGAAATTTCTTCAAGATCATGCATTTTGCTTAATGAATTGTGGATATTTCCAAATAGAGAATTATGATCTGTAACTAAGCTTCTTTTCCATCACCCCCATCCCCAAAATAATTTTTTAGTAAAAAGGTAAGGACATCTCAAAGATTTTGAAAGAATCCAATAGAACTAGAAATCATACCAGTAGTTGAATTGTTATAGAAAACAGTATTACGAAGAGCCCATAACTAGCCGTGAGCTGATAAATGGGCGTTTATCTCCGATAACAAATACCGCACTATATATGAGTTTTTCTAAATATTTTTATTGCACACCCTCTGATGTAAATTTGAGTAAAACCTCAAATACACAACACCCATTTTATAAGTAAATGAAGAAAAAAGGTGTCAAAATGCATTTGTTAGAAGTTCTCACATGACAAATATGAGGTTTTTTTTTAAGAAGTTCAATGTAGGAAGGTCAATACGTGATATGCATATAGAAAATTGAACTCTAAATATAATTTTAATTGGGAGGAAAGATTATTCATAAATCCATTTTATATTGAAATATGCTAAACAGAAGTCAGCTTTCCGTAAAGTAAAAGTGGTTTTTCCCATCATAATTTACTAGTAATTTTTTGAACAAAAAGCATAGAAATCAAATAAATTGGTCAATCTACTTATCCAGTCAGCGTTTCGCCAACCTAAAGTAAAGGATAACTAATATGCATCTGTGATAAATATCATGCTTATTCCTTCACCCTAGTTAGGTTGGTCCCTATGCACCTAACAAATCCAAGAATTTATAAATTACAGTGTCATTATGAGTAGTAAATGCCGATCTCAATAGGAAAACTAAAAGTTTGCAAATTAGCCCATTGAGGCGAGCGGTAGAGTCCTAGTCGCTCGGTAATGTCTATGTCGGTCAGTGTTTTAATATCCAACTGTCGAAAATCAATCTTCTATAAATATTTAATCTTTTATACAATTCAACTCTCACCTTCTCTACATCTCTCGTTCAAAATTGCTCGTATTCGCTTCACTCGAGAAGAAGATGTTGGTCTTATTCGAGTTTGGATATCAATCGAATGTGATGGAGGTATAAAATCTAAGTAGTTTTAATTGATGGGACAATATGTTTCAAAATTTTGCTGGCGTTAGCCGGTAATAAAAATTTAAGAACCGGGAAGAACCTTAAAGTTATACTTTCCAGAATCAAGGGTAATGTGAGAAATTATGCAGAAAATTTGTGGATGGTTAGCATCCTGGATTGTCCATCGAATAACGAGTGAGTATCTTAATAAATTTTTAGTCATGTCGAACGACTCTATTTTAATTAATCAAAATCATATTAGCTTATTATTTATCTATATTCCCATAAAATTATGGCTCGTACCAAATTTATTGAAGCCAACGAAAGAGAATTTAGTATGATGAATGTTACGAACTCTTTAAGAATCATGTATCTGAATTCAATGTTGATTAAATTTTATGTAATGAAATGTAAAATCGGTTTGGATTCAAACTTTAATTTTAGGATAATTTTCATTACTAAAAAGATAACAATTACATCAAACGGATGAAATCAAATCTTATATATAAACTACCGATTTTCCCAACCATCGAAGATCCATCCCGACATGCCTAGATCAAGAGTGGTATTAAACAAAGCAAAGAACTCACCGGTTTGAGTCTCATTACTACTGGGTGAGCAAAATTAAAAGAATTATTTTCGTAACTACGGAAAGTAACCTAGGATAGCCTGATAGCATTCTGCAAATAGGTGAAATCTTAATAGGTTTGCGGTGAACTGAGGCATAAAGAGTAGATTTTCGAGCTGCTTCAATGTTCAAGCCACCCTAGGAGTTTGTATCTAAGCTGCTAGCATGTTAAAGAAACCACCAATATTTTGTAGCTAAGTTTTTTCCATTTCAAATCTTTCATCACCGGGTGCTAGTTGACGCTCTTGCACGATTTTTATGGTAGAGTGATAACTTTATTGCCTTCCACGATTTCTTTGACTTCCATCACCAAGATTAAAACCTACACCACCACGAGTGGAAGACCCTGGAGTAGATATGTCAAATATCAAGTTATCTTTCATCTAATGCTTCGAGAAAAGCAATCGTTGTTATTAAACTAGCATTTAGAAATCACAACTAGCCTAGTACGTATAACAAAAATACTCGTTCGAGCTCATCAAAATGGTTAGAGTTCAAATACGTCGAAGTTGTTGGCACTTTCTTATTATAACGCTTCAAAGAATTCTTCAACTTAGACACCCTTAATTCACTAGCTTTTAATATTCCGTGTTCCGGGTTTTTTCTTCATCATCACTGTATAATTGAAATTGTTGTAGCCATTTCCTTTCTGACTCCCACCTCGTTATAGATAAAATCTCTGTCATAGAAAGAGTCGTTATAGATGATGAACCGACCATTAGAGATAGATTAACTGTCAAGAAACAGAGTCTTTATCGAGAACAACATAGTATCGGTTGCTCGATATAGAGTATTTATTTCTTGATAAAAATTGTGCCTCTCGTGTCATTTGCTAAAATGGTGTGGCTAGTTTGTCAGGCCACCTGGCATGGCAAATCAAAAGATTTCTCATAGGAAACAGCCTTAGTAACCTCAACCATAATTAATTTTTTATCAAGGTTTGGAAAATGGTTTGGTTCTAAGCCTGAATTTAATATGGATATTATGTACTCCGCAGAATTCTAATTCCAATATGGTTTTTTTTCCCTGCAGATACCCTTATCTACGATACATGCGTATCATCACACCTTAGTAATGTTTCTAGTATTGAAAATAAAACAAAGGGCAAAAAGGATAAATGATGAATTCTTATGAAACAAAAGAGAATTTTTAATCTAAGAGATTCAACCAATTTTATGAGGAGAGAAGATGAACTTAATTGATCGACGAATATTAGGGGGAAAAATGGAGGTGTTTTTCTTTCTATTTTTTTAATATTAAAGGTTGTGCAAAGTGTGAATAAATTAAGTTGAATATTTATTGTGCTTACTTGATCATTTCATATTAGCACTAAGCGAAGTAGGAACTTTTACTATAGTTAGAAGTCCACATACAAGTAGTGTAACTATTACTGCTTACGTCACTACCATAGTAACCATTAGGGAAGTTGAGTAATAGGTTTCAATGAAGCTAGTGGATTTTTTTATGCTTAGTGAGCATCAACGGATTTTTGAGTATTCGAGGTTTGTTTTAATTTGAACCGATTTCTTTTAAGAGTTATTCGATGTTGCAGCTGCTGCTGAAACTGAATTTACGGACCCATTTAGCTATGAATTACCATGCCCTTGCCTATCTGTATGCTAAAAAGATATTCAAATTGGAGATAGGGGACAACATATACATGTTGACCCTTTGAGGATATAAGCTTCTTGATACCCGTTCTACGATTAGTTATCGACAATAATACATGAGTCAACAGGGTCCAAGGAAATTATGTGAGCTACGACAAAAAAATAATCTAAATGTAGATCATTAATAATTGAATGGGTATCAAGAAGGTAAACGTCCACCCTGAAAAAGCGGGGGTCTAACAACCTCACCCAATATTTCGCTTAGCAATATGTATGTACTAACTCCGATATACTTTCAAGAGAATCAGTTAGACAGTTAGACTCAATCTTAAGAAAAGTATATCAAAGAGTTATATCTTAATCTCTCAATTCAATTTGCAATCAAATAAATAAGAATTTGCGAGCCTGATTGAATATAAGAGAAATAACTTGAACGGTACCAAAGACCAATGTTCAAGGATCAATCAATTTCAATCGACAACAAAAGGTTGGATTAACCAATTGATCGATTCAACGCACAACCTGGGATATTTCAATTATATAACAAAATATAATGCGGAAAAGAAATAACACAGACACCAGAAGTTTTGTGAACGAGGAAACCGCAAATGCAGAAAAACCCTGGGACCTATTCCAGATTTGAAAACCACATTGTATTAAGCCGCTACAGACACTAGCCTACTACAAAGCTAACTTCGCTTTGGAATGTAGTTGATCCCTAATCAATCTCACACTGATCAAGGTACAGTCGCGTTCCTTACGTCTCTGATCCCAGTAGGATACTACGCACTTGATTCCCTTAGCTGATCTCACCCACAACTAAGAGTTGCTACGACCCAAAGTCGAAGACTTGATAAGCAAATCTGTATCAGACAGAAACGTTTATTGAATAGATAAATCTGTCTCTCATAGATATACCTACGAGTTTTTGTTCCATCTTTTGATAAATCAAGGTGAACAAGAACCAATTGATAACCCGGACTTATATTCCAGAAGAACAGCCTAGTATTATCAATCACCTCACAATAATCTTAATCGATTAATGAATCAAAATATTGTGGAATCACAAACGATGAAACGAAGATGTTTGTGACTACTTTTCAATCTTGCCTATCGGAGATACAAATCTCAAGACAATCTTACAATTGTACTCAATCACGATAGAAAACAACAAGATCAGATCACGCAACAACAGAGAAAATAGTTGGATCTGGCTTCACAATCCCAATGAAGTCTTTAAGTCGTTAACCTACAGGTTTTCGTGAAAAACCCAAGGTTAAAGGAGACTCTAGATTATACAACTAGTATCACACTGGAGGTGTGGGGATTAGGTTTCCCAGTTGTTATAGTTCTCCTTTATATTGATTTCAAATAAGGGTTTGCAATATAAGTTACCTTGGTAACAAAGCATTCAGTATTCACCTTTAAATGAAAACCTGATTAGATTCAAGCAAATATCTTTCAACCATTGGATCGAACTTATCTTGTTATACACAAATGAAAAGTACCTTCATTTAGGTTTGAGTAACTGTACCTAAACGTGTACACTTAGTCGATTCAACAATAGTTAACCAATGGTTGGCCATATGAGCACTTTCATATCAACCTTATTCATCTTTGCCATAACTAGTTCAAATAACTCAAATGAAACTAGTTAGAGAGTTATTCAATTGCTTAGATCTCATAGAAGTATACAAGACACAATCAAAGCAAAATCGATTTTGATTCACTCGAATAAATTCATGAACATTATAGCCATGGTTTGCAAAGATTGCATTCCTTATTATATAAATGTTTTAGTTCATGAACAAACCGATTTTAGAAAGTAACCTGCTTAAGTATGCAAATGGGTACGCGTACTTAAGTATACGGATTGAGTTTGTTTTTACTTCCAAACTCCAACAGAAATTCACGGACGTGAAACTTCCGCCAGTATGCGTACATGTACACATACTTACCCGGATTTCCAACAACCGTCAGTACGCGTACGGGTACGCATATTTTAGGTTCCCGGTTTTGGAATTTTACACAAATGTGAGAACACACTATGTTTATATATCCAAACATGGTTATTTGTTCTAAACTCTCATTTCAATCATTGATACTTTCTTAGAGGATGTTAAAATAGTTGTTATCCACAAACTATTAGCATCAAAGCGATTTTCAAGTTATTGAAATAATCAATATGACTTTCATCACGAGTAAAGATGAACTTGGCTAAAGCGAAAGCTTACCAACACATATTTCGAGAAATAGATAAGCGAGATAAACTCAGCTCAAAATAGCAAATGAGTAAAATTGAAATCTATATAGCAATACGACTTTTGTCTCAAATAGGAGATAAAGTAGATAGACTTTTGAGTGATACATAAGTTCAAGTCTCCACATACCTTTTGTTGATGAAGTTCCACAAGTTCCCTTGAGTGTTTTTTCGTCTTCATTTGATGAACGTCGTGGAGTCTAAATCTCAACTACACTTACTATCCTAATCCGAGACTTAGCTACAAGTAGACTAGAAATCAAGACTTATAGTTTTGGAAACTAAACTTGACAAAAAAAGCTTGAGATAGCAACGCTTGCGAGTTCGAACGAGCAATGCTCTAACAATCTCCCCCTTTGTCAGAAAAAACTATCAATACATATGGAATACAAAATAAATAAACTTTGTAGCTTCTCATCCAAATGCTTGATCTCCTTGGTTCTTCAAAATTACTCGAAATCTTCGTCACTTCCGAGTACTCCAATGATTCTAAATGTGTTCAACTCAGCATCATCGTTGTTGAAGATCCGTAGCTATAAGAATGAGAAAATAATAGCTCTCAATCATTGTTATACAATGTCATAGTATTATTACACAACATCAAAGTTCAATTTATCACAACTTCGACAACAATACTATGGTGATATGTATCACTCCCCCTTAGTCAATACTTCATCTCACATGAAAACCACTCCCCCTTACATAATGATCTGAAAACCATATATATTTGTAGTGTGAACCACACATTAATTCTCCCCCTTTTTGTCAATAAAATTGGCAAAGGTAGGAAAATTAGTGGGATCCTAATGAAATTTCTATAGATATACTTCATGACCAAAGGAAAAACACATATCAACTTTTTTAGATGCAATCATATAGACGAAACTAAATGCATTCATCAAGGAGTTTATAAAGATACATGATAAACCCTATAATATTTAACAGTCGCACTCCCCACAAACATTTGGCGATTAAACATAAATTCAATTAAGAACTCTCCCCCATAAAATGTCATTCCCGAAAGAACAACAAAAGCGACCTTACTTTCACAAGAAAAGAAGGATTTCTTTGGACATTAACAAATCACATGAAACATGAATTTGTATCCAAAAATCTCAATTAAACTAACCACAAGAGAACCCATGATTAATTTAATCGGAAATGCTCACATAAGAGAACTTACGGAGCCGCACTGTATTTACATAAAGATATGGATCAGGGAAGATCAATACTGCGGAATAAACAAAGATTCATTCTATTTTTCATCACTATTTGCACAATGACATCTAATAGACTTTAATCTTTGTAAACAAAAGTTCATCCTATCTTCCATCAATATTTGCAAAATGACATAATAGGCTTAACTTTTGTTTGTCAAAAGTTCATTCAATCTTTTATCAATACTTGCATAATGACATATGAAAGACTTAATTTTGACCACGTATGGGACAATCATAGTTCACGGACGCAAACACACATGTCCCATAACAAGTTGCAATATATAAAACCATAAAGATTAATATTGCAAAATCATCTTCCAAATAAACTTTAGAATTTAAATAAATAAATCTAAGAACATTGCAAGATGAAAATTGTTGGAAATAGCTATGTGTACTCACAATAATTGCTATTCCAAACCCTAGTTATCCTTCTTAAAACATAAGAATAAATTTCTCATAAGAAGTTTCCTAGATATTAAGACCTTTGAAAAATTCATTATCGTCCCCGAACTCCTTGTCGTCAATATCCATTGTGTAACACCCCGTGTTTTTAGCATGGCGCATGCTAAAAGATGCACCATGGCTTGAGATGAAGCTTCATCCAAAGCTTCTTTTCATAGTGAGATGCATTTTGGCCAAGGGCCATATTTGGTGCTAAGGAAGGCACATAGCGTAGGCATATTGGCAAAAGTCCAATGTTGCATCATCATGATGCATTAGGCCAGTTGGGTAGGTGGCCTTGAGTTTGCAGCGTAATCATTGCGCATTACGAAAGTTATTGGCCTAGAGCCAATACCGCACAATCATTGTGCATCAAGACATGGAAGGCTGGCAGAATGAGTAGTGCACAATCATTGTGCATCAGGACATAGAAGGCTGGAAGAACGAGTAGTGCACAATCATTGTGCATCAGACATAGAAGGCTGGCAGAACGAGTAGTGCACAATCATTGTGCATCAGGACATAGAAGGCTGGCATAACGAGTAGTGCACAATCATTGTGCATCAGACATAGAAGGATGGCAGAACGAGTAGTGCACAATCATTGCACGCAATCATTGCGATGAATAGTGAAGCAGGCATGTCAATATCCTCCCCTTTCCATGCTTGTAGAAATTCCATTAAGACATATATAGGGAGGGGTGTTGAGTTGAAGGTGCATATGCGGACTATGTACCAAGTAAGCTTCATAGCTTAGCCAAAAGAGTATAAATGATGCCTAAGGCTCATTTATAGTTGCGTAGCCTTACAAGGAGGGCATTTGATGCTTAGGAATCATTATGCCATATCGCGGACCCGATGATGCATGATCATTGGGCATCTTTGACGGAATGGCCTACGGACCAGGCCATTACCATTTTTGCTAGGCTATGGCCTTGCAAACGAGTTGGTTAAGCCTATGTCCCTTCGATGATGAACTACAGTCTGTGCTTGATCCCTTTAGAGTAGGGAAGGGTACGTAGGCATCCGCAATGAGTTGCAGCATTGCCGGTCCAGCACGTTGGCCCCTCATATCATCTAAGCTCGGTAGTTCGATGCAAGAGATGATTGCGTCCATGCTTGATGAGGCTTGGTTGCATACCAACAAGTGGATGCTCATACTTCCTATCAAGCTACGTAGAGTTGGTAATCGAGATAAGGTAGGAATGGCAAGGGCTTAGTGCGGCCTATGCCATAGTCCAAGGCTTACGCCTGGATAAGACTTGGCGTTATGATGGTCGGTCAGCTAGATAGGAAATTCAGTTATGAATTCCCTACATTAAGGCAGAGCTAAAGATGCATGCAATATGCATTAGCATTGGCATTATGACCCATGACCCTTTAGCAGACAAGGGTAAGTTTGGAACGGTGTGGAAGCTAAGTTAGCGACATCATGCTCCACGAGCATGCCTGCAAGGGCAAATGGACGTGCATTTGCCCATCTTTAAGGCACGGACTGTGGCTTCGTCATGGCGCACCGGGAAGTTACGGCCTGCGGGGCAACGCGCCAAAAGCGTAATTTTCCGGTCCGTCACACATTGGGACATAAGGTTCATGAAGATAGGAGTTGATATCAAAAAACCTTCTTGACTGATGCCGAACCAGGGCCTTCTAAATTTCAAGAGTCCTAAACACAAAAGTCTTTATTTTATGTACTTCCTTTCTTAATTCCTTCAGTTCTTCAAGAACACCAGAAAATTTTTGAAGATTTGAAGGGACAACCCTTAGTTTTCTCACATTCCTCCTTTTTCTTTTCAAATTTGAGTGAACATGAGGATTGTCTTTTTCCTTCATGATTGATGGCTTAACAATCATATTAACATCTTTTCCATTAGAATTTATGATGCTTGGAGTCTCCATAACAATATGGGATTGTGAGAGGAATTTCTCAGAACAAGCTCTACAAACAAACTTGTGATAAAAGAGTTTCTTAGAGAAGGAAAAAGGAATGTAGGGTTACGAAACCTTTATACACTTAAAGGGTTCACGTACGCACAACTCTTACCCTAAAAAATGCAGAATTGTCTATTTTAACCCTTTTTTTATTGATAGAACAGAGAAGAGTCCTTTCAATATCAATTAGATATGAAAAGATGGAAGAATTCCAAAACAGTAAAAACAAATAAACAACAAAACCAAGAAAGAACACTTTTTCTAAAGCCTGTGGGGTGCCAACTCTTGTCTCTTTTGAACCAGGCGCGTGAGACAAGACATCTAACCAACACAATTACATTGTGCTTGGGTGAACAACAATCTGTCCACCATACCTTTCTTGAATGGAATTCCTAGTTATCTGTTTCCCAGACTGTTCAGACCATATCTTTTTCTTAATGGTCTAGACACATCTTTGGAAATTAACTTCTTTGAAGAGGAGATAAGATTACATACCTCAGTCGATTCCTGAACAAGTTTGAGCTTGTTAGCTAATCGATTTGCTCTTCGTTGAAGTTTGTTGACATATCTTATCTTATGTTTGTACTTGAAACATTTTGATAACTCATGACCTATGAGAGTACAATAAGAACATGTCAATCTGGAGGAAGGTTCATACATCACAGCTGTGCAGGCTGCTAGACACACGATGGAACCTGCAAAATTAGAAAAAGAATTTCCAGAGAGCAAAGAGAAATCCATTTTATCCTCCAATGTGGTTGAAGTTTCTTCTGGAAGAATATCGAGATTAATGAACGTATTGCTACAATTATCAAAATCAACATTTTCACAGAAGAGTGCAACATTTAATTTTTCGTCTTCATTAGAATCATAATGGTCAGAAATTTCATCAAGAGTTGCAGCAAGACCTTTGTTTCTAGTGTACTTTATACGATTTGGACACTCATTTACAAAATGACCATTTACACTTGAAGCACTGTGGCATATCCTCGTCATCAGTATCGTTAGTATCCCTGTTTTTAGGAGGAACACGATTATGAGGTTTAACTGATGACTTAGGTTTGTCTCTAGTGAACTGTTTACTTCTCTTCTAAAGAAGATCTCTAAACTGTCTTATGATCAATAAAACTGACTTGTCAATATCTTCATCTGAAGAATCAGTCTCAGAAAGATCATCATCAGAGATGCCAACACTTTTACTTTTATCAAGCAATTTAGTGTTCTTTAGTGCCTTGAAAGAAATATCTTTTCCAGATTTGGATATATGCTCATGATCAAAGATCTTTAACTTCCCAACAAGAGTATTTCTGGAAAGCACATCAAGGTTGTTTCCTTCAACGATGGCGTGTTTCTTAGAATCGTATCTAGATGGCAGAGATCTGAGAATCTTCATCACAATGTCCTTTTCAGGAATAGTCTTACCCAATGCAAAAGATGCATTAACAATTTCATACACTTTGTGATTAAACTCATCAAATGAATCTTCATCTGCCGTACAAAGGTTTTCCCAATCAGAATTTAGATTTTGAAGCCTAGCTTCTTTTTCACAGGTATTCCCTTCAAATACGGTTTCTAGGATATCCCAAGCATCTTTAGACCGAGTGCACGTAGTCACATGGTGCTGAAGATCTGGGGTAATGGCATGGATGATTGCATTCAATTCGTCAGAATTTTGCTTCGGCAGCATCATAATCACCAATATCCTTTGGAACAGTTACAGTGCCTATTGTAACTACTGGAGGATTATAGCCATTAACAACGTAAACCCATAATTGAAAATTACGCGCTTTAAGAAAGGCGCGCATCACAATTTTCCACTATAAGTAATTCGAGCCATCGAAGACTGGTGGTACGTTTATTGAGATAGCACTTCTGTCCATAGAGTTAGATCACTACAAACACAGACTTATGAGGTCTTAAACGTGTTTGCCTGCTCTGATACCAATTGAAAAAGTGGGGGTCTAACAACCTCACCCAATATTTTTCTTAGCAATCTGTATGGACTAACTCCAATATACTTTCAAGAGAATCAACTAGACAGTTAGACTCAATCTTAAGAAAAGTATATCAAAGAGTTATATCTCAGTTTCTCAATTCAATCCGCAATCAAACAAATAAGAATTTGCGAGCCTGATTGAATATAATAGAAATAACTTGAACGGTACCAAAGACAAATGTTCAAGGATCAATCAATTCCAATCAACAGCCAAAGGTTGGATTTACCAATTGATCGATTCAGCGCACAACCTGTGATATTTCAATTATATAAAAAAATATAATGCGGAAAAGAAATAACACATACACCAGAAATTTTGTTAACGAGGAAACCGCAAATGCAGAAAACCCCCAGGACCTAGTCCAGATTTGAACACCACTCTGTATTAAGCCGCTACAGAAACTAGCCTACTATAAAGCTAACTTCGGTCTAGAATGTATTTGAGTCCTAATCAATCTCACACTGATCAAGGTACAGTCGCGTTCCTTACGTCTCTGATCCCAGCAGGATACTACGCACTTGATTCCCTTAGATGATTTCACCCACAACTAAGAATTGCTACGACCCCAAGTCGAAGACTTGATAAACAAATCTGTATCACACAGAAAAGTCTATTGAATAGATAAATATGTCTCCCACAGATATACCTACGAGTTTTTGTTCCGTATTTTGATAAATCAAGGTGAACAAGAACCAATTGATAACCCAGACTTATATTCCCGAAGAACAACCTAGTATTATCAATCACCTCACAATAATCTTAATCGATTAACGAAACAAGATATTGTGGAATCACAAACTATGAGACGAAGATGTTTGTGACTACTTTCAATCTTGCCTATCGGAGATACAAATCTCCAGCCAATCTTACGATTGTACTCAATCACGATACAAAAAAGCAAGATCAGATCACGCAACTACAGAGAAAATAGTTGGGTCTGGCTTCACAATCCCAATGAAGTCTTTAAGTCGTTAACCTACAGGGTTTCGTGAAAAACCTAAGGTTAAAGGAGAATCGACTCTAGATTATACAACTAGTATCAC
This sequence comes from Papaver somniferum, assembly GCF_003573695.1. Lineage (NCBI taxonomy): Eukaryota > Viridiplantae > Streptophyta > Magnoliopsida > Ranunculales > Papaveraceae > Papaver > Papaver somniferum. Next base: position 113,294,571 of record NC_039364.1, read on the forward strand.
ACTGGAGGTGTGGGGATTAGGTTTCCCAGTTGCTAGAGTTCTCCTTTATATAGATTTCAAATCAGGGTTTGTAATCTAAGTTACTTAGGTAACAAAGCATTCAATATTCACAGCTAGATGAAAACCTTATTAGATTCAAGCTAATATCTTTCAATCGTTGGATCGAACTTAGCTTGTTATACAAAAATGAAATGTACCTTCATTTAGGTTTGAGTAACCGTACCTAAACGTGTACACTTAGTCGGTTCAACAATAGTTAACCAATGGTTATCCATATGAGCACTTTCATATCAACCTTATTCATCTTTACCATAACTAGTTCAAATGACTCAAATGAAACTAGTTAGAGGGTTGTTCAATTGCTTAGATCTCATAGAAGTATACAAGACACAATCAAAGCAAAATTGATTTTGATTCACTCGAATCAATTCATGAATATTATAGCCACGGTTTTGCAAAGATTGCGTTCCTTATTATATAAATGTTTTAGTTAATGAACAAACCGATTTTAGAAAGTAACCTGCTTAAGTATGCAAACGGGTACGCATACTTAAGTAGCCGGATTGAGTTTGTTTTTACTTCCAAACTCAGCAGAAATTCACGGACGTGAAACTTCCGCCAGTATGTGTACGGGTACGCATACTTACCCGGATTTCAAACAACCGCCAGTACGCATACGGGTACGCATACTTTAGGTTCCCGGTTTTGGACTTTTACAAACATGTGAGAATACATTATGTTTATATCCAAACATGGTTACTTGTTCTGAACTCTCATTTCAATCATTGAAACTTTCTTAGAGGATGTTAAAATAGTAGTTATCCATAAACTATTAGCATCAAAGTGATTTTCAAATTATTGAAATAGTCAACATGACTTTTGTCACGAGTAAAGATGAACTTGGCTAAAGCGAAAGTTTACCAACACATATTTCGAGAAACAGATAAGCGAGATAAACTCGGCTCGAAATAGCATATGTGTAAAATTGAAATATATATAGCAATACGACTTTTGTCTCAAATAGGAGATAGAGTAGATAGACTTTTGAGTGATAGATAAGTTCAAGTCTCCACATACCTTTTGTTGATGAAGTTCCACAAGTTCCCTTGAGTAGTTCTTCGTCTTCATTTGATGAACGCCGTGGAGTCTAAAGCTCAACTACACTTACTATCCTAATCCGAGACTAAGCTATAAGTATACTAGAAATCAAGACTTATAGTTTTGGTAACTAAACTTTACAAACAAGCTTGAGACAGCAACGCTTGCGAGTTCGTGTTCATGTCCAAAATTACTAAAGGTATCCTACTTTTAGACGTGAGGTTGTAGTTTCCCCTGCACGTTAAAAGTTAGGGGAACTGCAAAAATCATCAAAATTTTATCCGTTACCCAAGAAAAATAAATTAACTACCTAAAGTTAAGAAGCTTAACATGGTACATTCAGTTAAATTGATTGTTCAAGACAATATTTTATAGGTGAACTGTAACAAAACTTTATTATTATATTTAATCTTGTTATCTTTAATATTCCTACATTTATCCAATACATACCTTATACTTTTTTATTATTTAACCCAATACAGCCTCCCTTAATTAGCTCGAAAAATATTACCGTCGGGAAAAACACGATATAATATTAATTCCTTTACAAATTTTTCGTGACTTGAATCAGTTGTTCGAATATACATGTCATAAGTTATGTCTAGCCACAAATAAACGAAAGAACTCATTATCAATGAAAATGGGGGAGAGTATCAAGTACACATCAACTTTTTGTTTATGGAACCTATAGAGGATTCCTTATATGAGCTTCAATAAAATATTAAAGCCTCAAGAAATATTATCGGATGATATCAAATTGAGATTTTTGAATCACAAAGATTGATTAGAGTACTATTTGCTTATATATTTAGTTATAAAGATAAAACGTTAAAAGATAAAAATAAAGCAAGACACAATAAATTTTGTTACCGGGGAAAATTGTAAAGTAGAAAAACTGATAGGTGCTTAATTTACATGTTTAGACTATCAAATCCATACTAATGTTTGCTTGTTTCTTGTATATTATCCTTGTATTACTCTTCTTTTCTGTTTTATTTGTTTCTTTAGGTTAATCATGTGAAATCAATGGAAATGGTGTTAAAAGGATCTAAGAATAGGAAAGAAGATTATTCCCGCATGAAACGAAGAATTTTTAAGGTGCAAAGACAACTATTGGATACAAGTTCCAGGAAGATTTACGGTTAGGAAAAGCAGCCCGAAACCTAACCGTAAAAGAGATGAATTTCCACTACAATTTGCATAATGAGTTACGTCTAGGTCCAACCTAACCGCAAAATAAAGTGAAGAAATATAAAGATTTGGGCATTTATATGTTGTAGAGGACGACGATAAGAATGCAACCCAAAAAGAATGAGGTCAATCGGGCATCAGATGAAGAAGTTATGACCGCAATGGTGAAGAACAAAAAGTTACAAGAAGAATTACGGCCAGGTACAAGAGACTCGGATCTGACCGTAACTCTGGGTATTTTGAGTTAATTTTCTTGTCAGAGTACGGCTGGGTTGAACCCAACCGTAACTAAGGTGTTTGGTACGAGTAAGGCCTTCTAAATCAAGGAAAACGCGGTCCCGGAAGGATTCTAAACCCTTGACCATGTGAGTTTTATATATAAGAAGACCCTCAATACAATAAGAAGACATCTTTTATATCTTCCATACCTTGGAAACTCAATTCTATCTCTTATACTGCATCTTCTATATCTAAACATAGGGTTTACCCCTTTAGGGGGAACCCATTTTTCTTGTAATCATGTGTAGCTAAACCATTGTTGGTTATGGATGAGTTCAATGTTCTAAACGTGAAATTTGATTAGTTAATACAAGTTTGTTTGAAGTTTTAATCACTATTGTTTGTTTTCAATATAATTAAAGTTTATGATTGATTTCTAGATTGTTCAAGTGTACAATTGGATTATTCTATTGACCATTCTATTGCTAGTAGAGATTTGGAGCGATCCGTAATTGTCGTGCTTTTCCTACACAAGTAGAGAATGTGAGACCTCGCAAAGGGATTATGTGGAGAAATCGTGTGTGAAAACAACACTAGCAAGTGGAGCAAGCGTACTGAGTCTAACTACTAGGATCAAACCTAAATTCACAAAGCCAAAAACGTTCGATCGAGTTACACCTTGTAAGCGTACCTCAAGGCGGCTCAGTTGGATAGAATCTGATGACTAAGCATACTTATTTTCCGGTGATTAAAGGAGTTTTGGGGATAGCTAAGCATACATGCTATTTTATGGTTGGTGATGAATGATTCTAACAAAAGAGAGATAAGTATACTATTGAGTCAATGTTTGGTAATGACGAAGGACTTCTTGATCATCTTTATTTTATTTGTTATTATTTTTGTTTTACTTTGATGTAATCCCCCTTTGTCTTTTATCTTATTTTGTTGATTCAAATAACTTATCAATTACACAGCTCTTTGTGGGAACGATCCTTACTACCGCTATATTACTAGTTAATTAGTGGGAAATATCTTGATTAATTTGTTGCACTTACGACACGCATCAAAAACCTCGGGACCTAGTCCAGTTTGAATACATTATATTAGGTCGCTACAAACACTAGCCTACTACAATAACTTCCTCCTGGATTGTAGTTGAGGCAGAATAAACCCTCCAGGATACTCTGTTGTAGTTTTGTCGCCTATATCTCTTGATTTTCGCAAGAATCTGCGCACTTGATTCTTCTAGTTGAAGTTTTGTACATGCCTAGGAGTTTCTCCACAGTCTGTTGTGAAGACTAGCGCTGTCCTACCTCGAACATGATGCCAGGAAATTTATTTTCTGATGCAAGTCAAGGAGATAAAAATTTATTCTCTAATTTTGACGAATCTATATCAACAAGTTTATGGTCTATTCTCTTCAAAAGTTATAGATATACCTAATCAATTATGTAGACAAGAATATCAATCTAAAACTAAATCTAAGATGAATTCTTGTGGAAAACTTACAAACAAGATTTCACTTGATAAGATTATACTCAATCATGTTTGAAGGTTTTTATCAAGTCTAGATTTGATCAGTAATTCTTAAGTAAACTTACATTAGAAGAGAATGACCTTATAATAAACAAGAATCACAAACAAAACAAATAAAAATACAAGTTGAAAAATTATATTTCTTTAGAAGATAGGCTGAGCATGTACTCATGAATCCCAAGTGTAGTATTCCAAAGCTTAGAAAAAGTGTGGAATGTAAAGTCATGACTTCCCAAGTTGGGGTCATCCACATTTTTCCAAGCTTAAAAGGTTTCTTGGGAGAGACTTGGAATCCAAACTAAAGAGTGATTTAAAATGATGCTCGACGTCAAAAGGATTGACGTTCAATCTAGTGGTTGGTACTATTTTTAAATCCGATCGTCCCCTCCTAACCGTTAATCTTGAATGTCAAAAATGGAGCGTCAATTATTTTTGGCGTCTTCGAGCCAATTTTATCTTCCATCATTATACTTATACTTCCAGAAGATACTCCAAATGGTGAGGTGGTAAAATTTTCCATTAGACTTTGTTAACCACGCGTTCGTTTCAGATTTTTTAAATCCTAGGAATTCAATTATAGGGTAATCCTTTTCCTCCGAAATTGAATTCCATTCCACCGGTCCATGGGTGTAATGAAAAAGGAGAGTTTTAAGGGAACTAGATTCTGACAGAATTGAAATCCAAAGTTTTGCGACTGTTCGGTCGAGGGAATTGGGTATATTCCTCTGAATCCAATTCCTTCGGGGAAATAATCTTCCTGTTTGGTCCATAATTATTTACAAATATTCAATGAACCAAAATACCCTTCCGTGTTAATTCCTACTTATTTTTTGTCGCAGTTCATTCTGTCTGATGAACTATCAGGATTTTTGTAAATTTGAGTTCGTTTTGTTTCATAAAACTGTACACTTCATTATATTCTATGAACTTCATTACATTTCATTAAATTCTATAAAAAATTTATTATTAAGAACAAAAAGTTAGAGTTCATTCTTTCAAATGAACTTCTGGTAAAAACATATATGAAAACAGAGTTCATTCTTTCAAATGAAAACACACCAAAAAAAGAGTTCATTCTTTCAGATGAACTCCTGATAAAAACTTATATGAAAACAAAGTTCATTCTTTCTAATGAACACCTAATAAAACCTATATGAAAACAGTGTTCATTCTTTCAAATGAACACACACCAAAAACAAAAGTTCATTCTTTCAGATGAACTCCCGATAAAAACCTATATGAAAACAGAGTTCATTCGAAATAAAAACCTATATGAAATCAGAGTTCATTCGTCAAAGTGAACACCTATCAAAAACTAAGCAACAGGTTCATTATGTTCAATGAACTTCATCGTCTTCATCTTCAACAACAGCAAAACTTCATCTTTAAACACGAGCAGCAAACAAAGATCATCATCAACACGAAAAACATCAAAAAATAAAGATCTTCAACACGAGCAGCAAACTAAAGATCATCATCTTCATCTTCAACACGAGCAACAAACATCAAAACGATGAAGCAGACGAAAAAAATCAAGAACCCAGATCCGAGATGAAGATTCAAGATTATATTAGTTTTCTTCATTGTTTTCTTCTTCTCATCATACACAATAGCAGAATCTTCAAAACACCATCGTTTTCATCATCAAAACAACAAAAACATCTTCAAACAGAGTTCTCCGTCTTCAACACCTTCTTCATCGTCGTTGATTTCATCATCTTTATATGATTCATCGTCTTCATCATCTCTGTAAATCGTCTTCATCATCTCTAAAAATCAAAACCCTAGAAAAAAAACACAATTCTTCATCGTTTATTTGCAGCAGCAGAAAAAGAAAAGGAACTGGAGAGGAGAGAAACTAGATCTGAAAATAGAGAGGAGAGAGAAAGTAAATCTGAGAATGAGATATTTTCCACTGATTTTCTGTATATATATAAGGCTGCACAAGACCCGGTCCAATTTACCTGTACCTGTCAGGAACCGAAAAACCCGGATTTGTACCGTACCGGACCCGGAGTTGCCGGTACATGTACCGGTTCTGAAAGTAGAGACCCGGAGTAGGCCGGTACAGGTACTGGTTCTGGGGTGAGTACCGGCCTGTCCCGGCCCATATGTCCCGGTTAATCATAGCTTTAGGAATCTTACATCCTGACCGTCCCTATCCCTCCTAGGTACATTTCAGTTTCTTTTTTTTTCTTCTCTGAAGAGTGAAGACTGCAGCAGTCGCTCACCAGAATCACCACCATCATCGATTCGTTACTTGTTCTTCTTCTTCTTCTTCAACATCTCCTAGGTAATTCTTCTTCTTCTTCTGCTTAGATTTGTAAGTTACTTTAACTCTCATGGATTTGAAATCGATAAAGGAATAAGCTAGGGTTTGAAACTTTGAATCGTGTGATACACTGATACTGGGATTTGAAATCGATTTAGGAATAAACTAACGATTGTTCTTTTACTATTAAGAATCTAATATTGAATTAGGGTTTGATTTGAAATTGAATCGGGGTTTGATTTGAAATTGAATTAGGGTTTACCATCAAATTACTGGAATTATTTATTGTTGATGATATATGCTGATTTATGAAGTTATGATTTGAGTTTGGTTTAGAGTGGAATTGTGTTTGGTGGTGATTTAGGGTTGTGTTGATATACAGAGAGTGGTATTGAATTGTGGTTAATTGGATAAGAGAATTGTGTTGGTGAACTATAGAAGTTGTTGGTATGGATGCAGATTGTTTTAATGCTGAGTTTAGTTGAATTGTTAGGAGTGATGGGTGGCAGCTAATCATGAAATTGGTGGTGATGATGTTGCACTGTGGATATGTATTATTTGAATTGTTGCTAGTGCAGTGCAGAGTTGCAAAGTATAGGACCAGATTATTGAATGAGATGTTGCAGAGTGTGTGTGTGTTATCTGTGTTGAGAATTAGTTGAACAGTTGTGGGTGAGTTGTGAAATTATGGTAACTGAATTTGATAGTAAATTATGGTAAGCTTTCATTTCAAGTTTCTTGTATTGGTAATTTGATACTTACTTTCTTATTGTACTTTTTTGTTGCCTGTTGCAGCCATATGGAATTCTCTGATAAAAGCTTGAAGTAAACTCCATGTCAGTGCTGCCAGTGTCATTGTTTGAGAAGTCCCCCATCCTTTTTTGTTGCATGTTGCAGTTATATTGGATGCTTTGCAAGATGATTACATTTCATTTCGTGTCGCAGACTTTGAAAAAATTGTTTTTAGTACTATTTTGTAATGTTGAACTTTGAACTTAAGTGTGTGATGTTGTTTAAACCTTTGTTTATTTTGAACTTAAGTTGTAATGTTAAACTTTGAACAGTCAGTTTTTAATATGTTGAGTTTGATGTTAGTCTGGCTGTTACTGTGTCTCAAAATTCAGGTAAAAAATCGATATCGGACTGGAACCGAACCGGTCTTACAGGTACATGTACAAGTCCAGGTACAAGTACCGATTTTCAAAATGAGGAACCGGTCAACTCCAGGTACAGGTACCGGTTCCAATAGAAAACTGGACTGTACCGGCTCATGTGCAGCTCTATATATATGTGGTCCTAAAAGGGTATTTATGCTACTACAAACTGACAATTACATCATCCATGACGTCATTCTAGTACCAAACCATAATTTATAGGATCAAACAATAATATATATTTTCAAAAATGACCACTATAATATAATTGGTATTTCCTACCTTCCTGGTCTCCCAAAAACCTGAACGGAACCCGCTGTAAGATTAGCGCGTTGGATAGTAAGTTAGTAACAACCGAGGAGGCTTTCTTTTCCAGCAGTTTGGGCTGGCACATCAGAGACCCAGTATATATATTAGAAGTTTCTAAAATACCCCTGCATAGTACTCTCACCAGTCAAAATCACCATTTCTGAGGGTTTTTAACTCACCAGAAAAAAAAGAGAAACACTATCTCTTAATAAATCGACTCTTCCCAACCAGGTGAGACACAAAAAAGAAGATTCAAACTTCGTCCTCTGATCTCGATTTCTTTATTTTTTTGATTTTATACATTTCTGATTCTCATTTTTGATTTGATTAATGTATTGAAGAATTTGAGGAGGAACACAAAAATAAATTAATCCCATGGCTGGAAGAACAGCGATTCATCAACTATTGAGGAAGAAGCTTCAATCTCAATCTTCATCTGTAAGGAATTCTGCTTTTCAATCTCTTATTGTGAAATTGTTGTGTCGGGTACTGAAAATTGACAAGTTTAGTATTTAGTTCTGTTGAAATCTTTAGATGTATTAGGGAAAACCCTAGTGGTTAGCAATGTTCTGATGTGTCAGATATTGAGAACCGACAAGTCATTTTTTTTTTTGGCTATCCCGATTCATTTATCTGAAACAAGCTTATATTGACTCTTAAGATGTAACTGGGAAACCTTAGAAATAGTTAGATTTTGTGTTTTTATGAATTTTCAAGAACTTCAAACAATGTTGAAGGAGGTGAAGCTGTACTTTTTATGAATCCTTACATGTATTTGATGTTTTTTTTTTGATGATGGTGATTGAAAAAGTCTGTTTTTGATAGTGGTAAATCTGGGAATAGATTTGGTTGATGGTGAAGGGAAATGTAATAAAAAGATGAGATTGTATAGCTGGAAATAGTATTTGTTGACTGATAGTGGTGAAAGGGGTTTGTTGATATTTTAAACATGGTTGTTTTTTTATGTCTGAGAATTTGTCATTTGCATATCTTTAACCCTCTTGTTCTTTAAACTTAAATAGGGTGATGACAATTGTTTGATTGTTTACTAAAGTAGTATGTTAATCAGCAGACCCCAGTATTGTCATATATCTTTCCGAAGCAAGATCAAGATGGAGCTGGATCTGCTGGGATGAAATTCTTAAGAGCATCTGCCCTCCTTGGAGCAGGGGTTACTGGGATTTTGAGTTTCACAACCGTAGCATCTGCTGATGAGGCAGAGCATGGTTTAGCTTGTCCAGACTACCCTTGGCCTCACCAAGGAATTCTGAGTTCCTATGATCATTCATCGTAAGTGGATATTTGTATTTTTTTTTTATTTTTTTTAAAGATAGTTAACAATATTAAAAACTGACAAACCGTTATTATGTCTCAAAATATTGGTTGTTTGTCACCGAATTTAAGTAGTGAGAACTATGCTGCAATCTTCTAGCACGAATCATCTATTGGATATGACTACGTTAATGATTTTCGTTAGAATTCTGTTGATATCGTATAACACTTTCAAATTGTGTGTGAACAGGATTCGTCGTGGTCATCAGGTTTACCAACAAGTTTGTGCGTCTTGCCATTCAATGTCTCTAATTTCATACCGTGATCTTGTTGGTGTTGCATATACAGAAGAGGAGACAAAAGTTATGGCTGCTGAGATTGAGGTCGAAGATGGACCTAATGATGAAGGTGAGATGTTTACTCGGCCTGGTAAGCTAAGTGATCGTTTACCTCAACCATATGCAAATGAACAGGCTGCTAGGTTTGCTAATGGAGGTGCATATCCTCCAGATCTGAGCCTCATCACCAAGGTAATTTGATCATCTTGATATTACTTTGTTTGATAACTCTGTATTATGATAAGACTGATTCAATATTTCTCCATGCTTTCAGGCTCGTCACAATGGTCAAAACTATGTGTTTTCCCTCTTAACTGGCTACCGCGATCCTCCTGCTGGTGTTTCGGTAATTTACTGCTTTCATATTTTCTGATTAGAGTGAATGGATGTGAATCGTTTGAATTTGTAAACGGATAGCTGTATGCCACATATTATCACATGAAGGGCGAAATCAGAATGTTCACATGCATTTCATAAACTTTAAATAGCCTTGGAATCTGCCCTTGGTGATGTATATATGGTTTACCTAACCCTCAAACAGCGGTAGTGTAGCAAATTCGGTATAGGTTGCAAGTGCTATCCTGAGCGAGTTAGTTCCGGTTTGCAACCAGCTAAAGGTGAACCTGACTCTCACACCATTAAACATAAACCGAGGTGGAACCAACTTGGATGCCGCTAGAAGTCTGTTTGTCATATTAGGGGGGTTTATTTTTCTTTTTTTTTTTGGCACAATAGTTTGCACTGAAAATTAAGAGAAAGCTTATCATGTCAGTTTCTGCTAGAATTTGGAAGAAAAGTTTTTTTTCATCAGATCACGGGTTTTATTTTACTTTCTTTTGGGACAAGAGATAACACTTGAAAATATGAGAGAGGAGATAACACTTGAAAATAAGAGAGATTGTCAGTCATGTCAGTTTCCGATAGCAAAAATCCCAGAATAAGAAAGGCAAGCCAACTCTAACCTAACTTGTTGATGTGTAAGCTCGTCTGGCTCAAATTGGATCCATCCGAATACATCCTTTGTTGCATGGGCAAGATATTCATTCAGTTGACCAAACCTCACATTTAGCGTTTTGTAGTGAGAAAAGATCATACCTTTCATAATGGCTTTTATCTATGAGATATTTAATTACTTTTCAGTTAATCATAATGCACTGTTTTATTAGTTAAGTTGTCATTCTATCATTACTTTCTAATTGTAGATTCGAGAGGGCCTCCATTACAATCCTTACTTCCCCGGTGGAGCAATTGCTATGCCTAAGATGCTTATTGATGGGGCCATTGAGTATGAAGATGGTACCCCTGCTACTGAAGCTCAGGTTAGTTCTTTGCTATTATATTCAGGTGCATTAAGCTTTAGGTAGCCTGTAACCTGTTGCATTTCTAAATGCTCAAAAAAACTGAAAGGTCAAATCCTTTATCTCCATGCTTGTTCAGATGGGTAAAGATGTCGTATCGTTTTTATCGTGGGCAGCGGAACCTGAAATGGAAGAGAGGAAGCTGGTAAGCAACTTTCTGACTCAGCTTCTCTATTGTAACTTTATCTTTTCGATTTATTTAGCTTATTCCTACATCTTTTTCTTATCTTCAGATGGGGTTCAAATGGATATTTGTATTGTCTCTTGCACTACTACAAGCTGGATACTACAGGCGGATGAGGTGGTCAGTCCCGAAGTCCCGCAAGCTGGTAATGGATGTTGTGAACTAATTTTCTCCCCATCATCTGCTTTTTAATTTTTTTGTATGCGAGTTGAAAGACACTCCAATCAAAAAAAAAAAAAAAAAAAGAGAATAATGGGCTGTAGTAAATTGTCCTGTTTTTGGTATCTACCCATGTTTTAAAAAAGAACGCCTATGGCAAGACCACACTTTTTGTTTCAGTTAAATCTTTTTTTGTAAGCGAAATAAGAAATTTAGGGCATTATAATTTGGTCCTTTACAAAGGCTCGTCAATTGTATCTTATTTTTGAGGGACCTAAAATCACATTTTGTGATGTGGTTTTCTTTAGCAAACCCTTGAAGGAATACGAATTCTAGTGAAACTGATATATATATCATCTGAAGCCGAGTTATTCAGCTTTCTCAAATCTACTTTAGTTGGTGTGGATGAATCGAATTATTATCTAATATAATACTCCTTCTGTTTAGAAATGGGGGTTTCTCTCTTCAAGATGAAGTAGATAGACTGGAGAATCCCATTGATGTTATGGGATAGCCTGGAGGAAATACAAAAATTATAAACGAACCGTGTGATTGAACCACACGGAAACCACTAGATGCAACAAAGCCCAAAAAATGGGACCACTGTTGTCCTCCGCGGGGCTCACCAGGACCACATCAAAAATTTGTGAGACAAAAATTGAGATACGGTTTTGGTGTGGTCTGCTTAGACGGTTTGTTTAGGATCACCCGAGTAAATAATACTTTCTATTGAGGATTTTGCTTAGACGGTTTGTTTAGGATCACCCGAGTAAATAATACTTTCTATTGAGGATTTTGCTGACAGAGGAGTTCAGAATTAAACACAAATCTAGTTCAGAATTAAAGGCAAATCTGTTTCTCCCAATTTAGCAAGGGAATGGCATATTTGGTAATTAAGCACAAATCTGTTTCTCCCAATTTAGCAAGGAAAGGCATACCAGGTCTCAAGGGTAGTGGCTAGATGGTGAAAGAAATTCTAGATTATCAATGACACAATGTGTACAAAGATTCCGTAAATGTATATAAATAAAGAGGTTATACTTTGTAGCACATTTATAAAAGGCATACTTTGGTGTACTTTCTTCTTTAAATGTGCAACAAAAGTATAACCTCTTCACTCATGCATTTATATAATCTTTGTCATGATGCATTGTACTCCGATTTATTTACTAGAGATTTGGTGCTAAGGCCTATATTTGATGAGCTTGTCCTTTTTTTTAACTGTGCAACAAAGTATAATGCTTGAAAAGTTTTTTGATGTAGAAGAGGTAAGGAATGCGATAAATAATTTTGGCTCCAATAAATCACCTGGTCCAGATAGTTACGAGATGAACTTTTTAAAGTTACATAGAATTTCATCAAGCCTGAACTGATGAGAGTTTTTCATGAATTTCAAGTAACATGATCTCTTCATTGGAGGTTAATTTGTTCTAATATCATCCTGCTTCCAAAATGTGAGGGTGTTGTATTAATGCATAATTGCAGAAGTATTAGTCTCATTGGTTGCATATACAAAACTATTTAAAAAATGTTATCTGATAGTATTGTAATGTCTTCAATTATCTCATATTTTCAAGGGTCTTTTGTGGATGATAGACAAATCACAGATGACATTCTCATTGCTTCAGAATTGATTGATACAAGGGGAATAATGAAGTTTCCTAAGTGGATCTTCAGAAAGATTTTGATAATATTAATTGAAGATGTCTAGATTACATAATGTCAGGAGTTCGGTAACGTTTGGAGGAAATGGGTTCACTGGTGCATTACCAATGTGAGGTTTGATATCTCTTTAAATGGATGTTGTTATGATTTATTTACAAGTACCAAAGATGCCAGGCATGGTGATCCTATTTCATCCTATTTGTTCGTTCTCGTAGTAAAAATATTTTCTTTAATGATAAAGAGAGTTGTTGATCTTGACCTCATAAAAGGCTTTAAACCTTCAACTAGTGGGATGTAAATCAATCGCTTGCAATTTGCAGATGATTTGGGTGTATCCCTAGGTGACAGTGAAGAACAAATTGTCAATTTAAATAATTTGTTGATTGCTTTTGAAATGGTGTCAGACTTGAAAGTTAACTTAAAAAATAGCGTTTTGGCGGCAGTTGGTAATACTCAATATGCTGACACTAGCTCTGAATTTTGGTTGTGAAAGAGTGCAATTTCCTCTCAACTATTTGGGTATTCCTCTTGGCGGTAAATCCAAAGCTGGTACTGTTTGGGATGTCATTTTACAGAGGCTTCAACAAAAGCTGAGCACTTGGAAAATAAGATACCTAACTAAATGAGGTAGACTTAAGCGAATTACAAAATGTCCTCTCAAGTCTACCAACTTATTATCTTTGTTTCTTTATTTTCAGATGCCAGTCTCAGTTGAAAAACAAATGATACTGATTATGAGGAATTTCTTATGGGGATCTACTGCCAATCATAAGAAGAAAGGTCGGGTTGATTGGAAATAATTATGCTTGCCTAAGGATAGAGGTGGTACTGGTATCAAAAAATTGAGATTAGTAAATAAGGCCATGCATTCCAAATGATGTCGGAGATATAATAATGAAAAGAATGCAGCTTGGAGATCTATTATGCAACAAAAAATTGGTAGAAATCTAATCACTCTCACTTATTGATTCTCCAGCTCCTGCAAGCAAGAGTTTGTGGGGAGAAATTCTGAAATCTAAGCACATCATTCTTCTAAATAGTACAATGCACATTCAAAATGGAGAAAATAGTCTGAAAAGATAAGTGGATAGGTGAATGCACCTTACTGAGGTTTTCCCTGCCATTTTTAAGCTTTCTAAGAATAATTCTGCTGCTTTAAGAGAAACCGTGAATTATGCAGATGAATTGACAACATGGAACTTCAACTTTTCTAGAATCCTAAGAGGAAATAAAGTGGAATGGTTGTAGATTTGTTGCAACTCATCGGTGACACTAGACAGATTAAAGATGGAGATGATCAATAAAATCTTCTTATAATGTCATTGAAGTGGAAGATTTTCTTAGGTTTTCTCACAAGTATATCCGGAATCCTTCAATTTCTCAGAAGGTAACTTTCTTTACTTGGTGTTTATGCTACAATGTGGCTCCTACTTTGGATATATGTCAGAGCATTGCTCGGTCGAACTCGTAAGTTTTTCTATCTCAAGCTTGTTGTGAATGTTATAAAGTCAAATCTCATACTAGGATTAGAGTATGGTAGTTGAGTATCACACATTACTGAATGAAGACATTTGGAGAACTTTATCGACAAAGAGGTATATGAAGAATGAACCATCCTATTAAATCACGACATTTACCATTTTATCTTATGAGACTATGTCATATGATTTTAGTAGATTTTACATTGCAAAGAAGAAATTTCGAGTCAAGCTTGTCTTGATAAATCTCTCGATATATGATTCAAGCAATGGATGTTCATAGATCCTTAACAACCTTGGTTAAGAACAATTTATTTTTCATAAACTATTTTTGTTTAAGTTGATCAGTTGGAAATTGCCCAAGCAATGATATTTATTATCTATAGAGATTGAGAATATTTCAAATTGGTTAAAGCAAGTTTTCATAAATTAGTGGACAGAGGGTAGGTACGCATACCCTAGTGGTATGAGTTCCGGAATAGGAAAGGGTACATATACATAGTACGCGTACCCTAAGGTCCTGAGTTCGTGAATGGGAGGGAGGTACACATACCCAAAGTGCCTGAGTTTGAGAACTGCTAAGAATACACATACCTAGTATGCGTACCCCAACAGTCTGAGTTCACGAATTGGTTTATAGGTATGCGTACCCCTACACATACCTACCCAATATTTAACTAACCAGATGCTCATAAACTATTTTCCTAAATACATTTGGCATTAGTACAACTCTCATAAACACTTCTAACACAACTCTTTTCACTAAATCAATTTGTTCTTGTGAATCATGGTTTAAGTCTTGAGTGTTAATGGATACGATTTATGATTAAATGTTCGTAAAGCATATTTGCCATGAACTATCATTGTACACGGTTCCAGTACCCTGGACCATAACGTATATTCTTATGTGTAATTTCAAGGCGAACTTTTTTTTTATGCCAAAATTTCAAGGTGAACTTCTCACATGCTTACATGAATTCCTAATAATAATTTCATTTAAACTGAGAAAGTGTTTGCTTGAATCTCAAGTTATCTTAGATTGAATTCAAATCTACCTAGCAAGTAGAGATGCTATTGCAAATGAAAATCTTAATCCCTGACACTTCCGTGTCCTAGTTGCTTGATATAGTCGTCCTCTATTACCCTAGGTTTCCCCTGTAAAACATAATTAACTTTACGACTTGAAGACTTCACATAGATATTCGTGATGCCAGGTTCAACTATCTGTTACCTGATAGTTCATGTATCATGATCTTGTTTTTATTGATCATTGAGGTTTTCGTCAATCTCCGTTCCGGAACGAGATAAATAGAAATCGCAAAGTTCTCTTCGTCTCAGACTTTGTAATTTCTTTGGATCCTTTTCATTTAATAATGTGCGCAAGAGCCACAAAGATTTAACCTAGGTTACGCTTTTACACATAATTACATGTAAACATCCCATCGTTAGCAACTATGCTATGCTACATATAACAAGGATTATTCGACAATTTCGGGTCTTAAACCCTAGTATAGATATATATATGAAAGGATTCTCATTAAATTTGCAACTTAAACAAACTAACAATCACAAACAAATAAATGAATGATGAGATTGATTCAGTGATAACATGTTGGAAGATGGAAGATGAAAACTCTAACCAGTACTCTTTATATATTATTTTCTTTATTATAACTTAGTTATAGTCACAAACAAAATTCCCTTGTTAACATAAGTAATCAAAATAAATTGACAACACATATCTCCCTGTGGAACGAATTTGTTCTTATTATTATACTCTTATCCATATTTGTGAAGTAGAGAACTTGAAAATAATTTTGGTTGGCTGACAACCGGCCAATAATCATCTTTTTCTACACTATCAAGAAATTATAAAGCAGTGGAATTTCTTTTTCTAAAGATTCAAGCTATACTGGGTTTTCAAGGAAGATGCCAGATCAACTATTTGGGAATGATGCAGAAAGAAAGGTAGTTATAGTAAACACAAACTATGGGGCATGATTGCACTTGTTGTATGGTGGAAAGTTTACAATGAGGGAAACAGAAAAAAATTCAAAGAAAATTTAAAAAATATGACCAATTTTTGGATGAAATGAAATATTATCTGTGTAATTGGTCGATTGCTCGATTAAGGGTTTTGCAAACTTATCACTCAGTACTTGATAGACGCATTTTTGTGTCTAATTTGATCTCAATACTATATATTGTTGGCACTCGATTTTGTACTAATTTCGTTATTTTATGTCTTTGTAGGAATTTTTAGAGAAATAATCCCTTGCGGCGAAATGGGCTCGAAAAGTAGCGTTTTACACCCCGGAGAAAATTACTAAGGGCACACCACAAATGCACCGGAAGCGTCCCAGAAACGTCCCGGAGGAACCCAGAAAAATTACTATTTCCACCCAAAAATTACTATTTCCACCCCAATTACTATTCGCACCCAAGCTCTGGTTAAGGGGCATCCGTCTTCTCTTTAAATTCAAAAGCAGCTTTTTGGCGGGAAAAATATATTCAAAACTGGCAGATTTGTGATCGAGAAAATGAAGGTGTTCTAGTGCGATTCAATCGCTGAAATTTGGTGGGAAGTTGTGATATGACATAAGTAAGCTAGTGTGAGTGTTCGTTTATCCCAGAATTGGCTACAATTTTCTAGACAATTCACGAGCTCAAAACAGACACACACACAAGGATAAGATAATCACGCATTATGGAGAGTTCTGGAAGTGTTCTACTCACGTTTGATGGCTCGAGCAACACTTTGGGTCGTGATAAATCGATTTGGAGCGTGCTGGGAGGAAGTTTACGTGTGAAATTCCAAATCTGGTAAGAAAATATTCAAAAATAATGTTATTCACTGCCGAGTAAAGACGAATTATTTGGAGTTATGGAGAGGGATTTCAGCGTGTCTTTGAGTATAAATATGATCTTTGGGTCTACTAGAAGGGGAGTCGAGAGTTTGGGGAAGCTTTGGAGGCTACATAGTGAAGAAAAATCGAGTTGCAGAGCCACCATTTCTGCTGCTGCAACTCAAGAACACGAAGAACATTAGACAACCAGAGACAGTCGTTCATACTACAGTAATAACGACTGTCAGCTGGGGGTCGTAGTATTCTGTATACTACAACACTTTTCATTTATCGTTCTTTGTAACGGTGTTTGCAACAATTATAAACGTTGCAAACACCCGATTTTCATTATTATCTCCATTTCATCATTTGTACACCTCTTTTGAGCAATGAAAAATTCCTTTGAGCGTGTTTCCAATATGCGGAGTTAGAACCCATCACTGGGACGACGGAGGAGGCCGAGCTTCATACATGGGTAATTTTGTTAATTCTTTTTAAGACTTTTGCATTAAAAATTAATTGAAATATGATTTAATTAAATTGGTTGTTATTTTATTAGATGAGTCATACTTAGCTTAGGTGATTTGATGTTCCATGCTTAACATTTACAATCAATGTTTTGAGAATCTACTTTGGCAAAATAAGAGTCCATATAATTTATGTTTTGAGCGATTATTGTTGAGAATAAATCATTGAGCCCTATGTTATGAAGATTGGCCGAATCATTAGTCCCAGTACCTCTCTACCAATTTGTCAATATTTTTGTATATAATTTTTATAAATCTAAAAATCCTTCACCTTCACAAGTCTGAGAGTTTGAACCTCATTACTACAACCCCACGAAAAATCTTAAATCATTTTGGCGCCGCCGACGCGGATTTGTGTTTAGGTAGAATTTTTAGGTTTTTATTATTTTTTTTACTATTATTTGTTCCTTTTTACGTTTCTTTTTGTGTCTTTGATTTACAGGTTCGAAGTGGAATACTAAGGACTTGGGAACAAAAAGCTTAAAGCTAAAAGCTAAAAGAGAAGAAAAAAAAAGACATATTTTTTTTTTAGGATTTGTAAATAGGCTTTATCTTTCATAATTTTTGTAATTTTTGGAATTTTTATTTGGACTTTATTCTGGACAATTGAACTTTATTCTTTTTTTAACCCTACGGAAGGGTATTATTATTAAAAATAAATAAAAATAAATAAAAAACTATTTTTTTAACCCTACGGAAGGATATAGTAATCGTCGTGCAGGGAAGGACGACGATTACTATATCTTCTCGGCCCCTCGGGTTCGTACACGGCATAGGAGTCGTGGCCCGAGTCGACGACAACGGTTCATCCCCCGTCTGGTACGGAAGGTAAGTCCAATCGAAACACTCGCGAATCCCCTGCAAGCGAGTTACTGTATGCCTTAAGGTGATAATTGTTTGAGGACGAACCAGACTGTCTTTATTTTCCTAGTAAAGGGCAAGGCCTGGCCTAAACAAGATAAGGGTTCAGATTTCATCACCGTTCCCTTCTTTCCCGTTTTAGGAAAACAAAACCTAACGCGAACCCAAGCTTTAAAATCTGATTAGAAAGAGACCTATAGGGTATCGAGCTTGTTAGGAAAAATTTTCGAAGGATATTGGTTACCTTTTAAGAAACTTCAAAGTTCATGATGACTTCTGAGATTTGAAACAAGCCGCCTTGTAACGCCGGTGAGGCCTTGGGTATCAAAGCTCTATTGAGCTTCCCTCGCCTCAGTTTCATCTCACATTAGCTCGGATTGATCCAGAGGGGTTGCTCAAACTGTAACGAATTCCCCTTCGAGAGATAGAAGCTGGTCTAGAAACAATCTAAGTGGAGCCATCATGCTTTTTGTTTGCTAGAAATCTTTAGGTTTGCTTTGGTGGAGTCGATTCGGCCTTGTTTGTGATTGTATAGAATCCCTCTGTAGTTTATATTTCTTCGGTGATGAATCCTTTTGAGGAGACGCCACCTGCGATGACGTTGCGAGAATATATGTCTAGAAATTCTCGTTATCAAGAGACGTCTTCGGAAATGACTCTTGGTGAATATATGCATGGGCAACGATATATGGATACTCCAACTTTTATTGAGGAATCACCTCTAACGATCTATGAGAAATATTATAAACATAGACCATGTAGTTGGGAACAAAGCTTGAGAATTCGTGAATATCAAAAATGATGATGAGGAGGAGGATGGTGATGATGATTATAATGATATTTCTAGTTCAAATCCAAATAATTTTAATAATTATTTACCTATTCAAAAGGACGAGGATTTGACTAGAAATACCCCCGTTTTAGACGATGATTACGAAACCGATGATGGTTTAGAGGAACCAGTTTATCTTGAGAGTACTGTTTTCGAGTCAAACGATTTAGAAACAATAGTCTTAGAAGAACTCGTAGAGATTAGCGGGGATGAACCTGACTTAGAAAAATCAATCGCCCACTTTCAGGAATCTGATGACCTAGAAATTAGGGAGATTATGACCAGTCTACCTAGAGACGCCGAAAACTCTAAGTTTGGGGGTGATTATCATTCTCCATGTTCTTTAACTCTTAAAAATATCCCTCACTTGGGACTTGACATCAATGCCTCACCCATCTTACGAGACCATCTTCGTACTCGTTTTCCCGAACTTAATAATTTTCAACACGAGTCTCAACTGTTAGAAACCCATCCTCTGGTTGATGTGGTTAACCCAGGAAATAATACCAAGATTGACTTTGTTTTCCCACCAAAAACGTTTCTACCAATTGTGGGAACTTTTGATTTTAAGATGTGTCGGTTATTAAGTTTTGAGACTAAACCTAATCACTTTAGGATATTAGGGTCGACACATTTTCTTAAGGAAGACCACCTCTTTCATTGTGGTCAGCTGTGTGAGTCAAATCTGATTGACTTAGAGGATCCCCAGTTATTCAGGTTGTTGTTATGTGCTTATAAGTTCTTAGTTGAGTTTTTCCAGACTCTAATACCTGAACCGGATCTTAGCTTTGAGGAAATCCAACCGATGAAAACCTTTTATTTAGACCCTTTTATAGAGCCTGAACCTGAACCACAACTAGATGTAGTTGTCTTAAGCAAGGGTATGTTCGGTATCTTCTTGGTCTGTTGCAGTTTCCTCTTCTTGTGGGTAACACTTTTTGATCCAGATGACCCACAATTATTCCGCTACTACTATATGATTCTACGTGGTGACTAATCCTTGCTTAGTCTGGCTGAAGACTTTAAACTTAGCACTTCTTGGGAGGTAACCCAATATTCATGCGACATGGTAATATCTTTCCTTATCTCTTTTGCTTCATTGGTAACAGTTTCTCCTTGTTCATGCTTTTAATTTTATCTTTAGAACATCGAGGACAATGTTAGATTTAAGTTTGGTATGGGAGAAACATTTTAGTCGCATTTTTGAAACTTCTAGCGTCACATAGTACCCGGTTAGCTAAGTTTACATACTGTTTCTCACCGAAAAGATAGAAATTGGAATGCTAGAGATAACAACCTATTGAGACATTAGAGAAAAAGACATTGAGATCCTTGAAATTCAGGAGAGAACTTGTTCCTTTTAGAGGGTAACCGTGATGGACCTAACCATCCATGATGGAAAGGCAAGTAGGTCAGAAGGAAATGCCAGAAAGACAGAGCAACCTCACAATGTAGTCTTAGTTACTGGATTACGACTCTCTCTCAGTAGAAACTTATCATCATCAACAAGCGGAGTGACATCAAAATTTATGAAAAAGTTAAAGACGTTTAAGGTTTAAAAGCAACAATAGAAAAGAATAATTCAAAAATCAAAGTTGAAGACTTAGTTACAAGAAGTTACAAGAGCAAATGATATAAGTTGTTGAAGTTCATGATACCAAGACATCACAAGTTGTGAAGATCCAAGTTCTAAAGTCCTTCTCTCATGGCCATGTAAATTTTTGTCTTGTAAAAAAAGAAAAAAAAATGAAAAAAAAAAAAAAAAAACATCATTACGTTCTTTTTGTTCAATAAGGCCATAGGGAAGAAGAAATTTATAAGTCAAGCAAGAAATCGAAGAGAAGAGTTAATTGTCAAGGTTCTATGAGGTTCGAGAGTTTATCATCAACAGTTGAAGACCGAAGAAGACGTTATTTCTACTGAGCACTGTGAGAGAGTCGAAGAAAGATGCATTTTGGTTGCTTTGTTAGTCTGCTTTCAATCTGGCACAAGATCTTTCTAGCACTGGTTTAGCTCATCACACGTAATTAGTCCAGCTGTGTAGCAGATGTCCCTCTCATCTTTATCTCTCTCCTAATCTTATCCAGCTGTAAAGCAGCGGACGCATCTTACAATGTTTATCTAGCTGTGTAGCGGATATCTCTTTATCTAGCAGTCGTGCGGATGTGTCTCCCCTTTTCTTCAGTCAGCTTTAGAGCTGACACCTTTAATTTCTCTGGTATTCTAGTTACTTGGAGATAGGTTGAGAATATGTATGTCCTCATAGCTCTTTGGATACTTGTGACCAATTAGAAGTCAAGGTTTTTGTGGGTACACCTCTGTTAAACCCACCCGAGATTAACTCGGTTTTATTTTTTAGTTTTGCTCGGGACTAGCAAATAATAAGTTTGGGGGTATTTGATAGACGCATTTTTGTGTCTAATTTGATCTCAATACTATATATTGTTGGCAATCGATTTTGTACTAATTTCGTTATTTTATGTCTTTGTAGGAATTTTTAGAGAAATAATCCCTTGCGGCGAAATGGGCTCGAAAAGTAGCGTTTTACACCCCAGAGAAAATTACTAAGGGCACACCACAAATGCACCGGAAGCGTCCCAGAAATGTCCCGGAGGAACCCAGAAAAATTACTATTTCCACCCAAAAATTACTATTTCCACCCCAATTACTATTCGCACCCAAGCTCTGGTTAAGGGGCATCCGTCTTCTCTTTAAATTCAAAAGCAGCTTTTTGGCGGGAAAAATATATTCAAAACTGGCAGATTTGTGATCGAGAAAATGAAGGTGTTCTAGTGCGATTCAATCGCTGAAATTTGGTGGGAAGTTGTGATATGACATAAGTAAGCTAGTGTGAGTGTTCGTTTATCCCAGAATTGGCTACAATTTTCTAGACAATTCACGAGCTCAAAACAGACACACACACACAGGGATAAGATAATCACGCATTATGGAGAGTTCTGGAAGTGTTCTACTCATGTTTGATGGCTCGAGCAACACTTTGGGTCGTGATAAATCGATTTGGAGCGTGCTGGGAGGAAGTTTACGTGTGAAATTCCAAATCTGGTAAGAAAATATTCAAAAATAATGTTATTCACTGCCGAGTAAAGACGAATTATTTGGAGTTATGGCGAGGGATTTCAGCGTGTCTTTGAGTATAAATATGATCTTTGGGTCTACTAGAAGGGGAGTCGAGAGTTTGGGGAAGCTTTGGAGGTTACAGAGTGAAGAAAAATCGAGTTGCAGAGCCACCATTTCTGCTGCTGCAACTCAAGAACACGAAGAACATTAGACAACCAGAGACAGTCGTTCATACTACAGTAATAACGACTGTCAGCTGGGGGTCGTAGTATTCTGTATACTACAACACTTTTCATTTATCGTTCTTTGTAACGGTGTTTGCAACAATTATAAACGTTGCAAACACCCGATTTTCATTATTATCTCCATTTCATCATTTGTACACCTCTTTTGAGCAATGAAAAATTCCTTTGAGCGTGTTTCCAATATGCGGAGTTAGAACCCATCACTGGGACGACGGAGGAGGCCGAGCTTCATACATGGGTAATTTTGTTAATTCTTTTTAAGACTTTTGCATTAAAAATTAATTGAAATATGATTTAATTAAATTGGTTGTTATTTGATTAGATGGGTCATGCTTAGCTTAGGTGATTTGATGTTCCATGCTTAACATTTACAATCAATGTTTTGAGAATCTACTTTGGCAAAATAAGAGTCCATATAATTTATGTTTTGAGCGATTATTGTTGAGAATAAATCATTGAGCCCTATGTTATGAAGATTGGCCGAATCATTAGTCCCAGTACCTCTCTACCAATTTGTCAATATTTTTGTATATAATTTTTATAAATCTAAAAATCCTTCACCTTCACAAGTCTGAGAGTTTGAACCTCATTACTACAACCCCACGAAAAATCTTTAATCAGTACTGTTCTGATTAACTAGAATGCAGTGTTTGGCCCAATTTAATAGTTGTTCTCTTTGTTTTGTTTTTGTTTTTGATCTCCTTGCTTTGTCCAGAATCCGACTCAATGTGCTACCACATCGTTAAAAGTGAGTCCAAAATATAATGACTATAAATGGGTATCAACACTTCTTTTGATATGTGTAGAATTCCCCCTTCCTCTGGCTCTTAAGGAAAGAGTCGAGAACATGATCCATGGGAACAACTATACATAATACACTAAGAAAAATATGCGCTCAGACATAATACTGATATTTTAAACTTAGGTTCTACATATTTAGATGACAATAACTGTCGAGGCAAGCGAGCATTCTAGTGAACTATCACATAAATATTTTGGTTATATATCGTTCATCTTGGTACAACATGCACCCTCCTTTTAAGGACTTATGTGATGAATTAAGATTTTATGTATTTATTTTTGAAAAATTTCATTATTAAGAGAAAGTTTAATTTTTCTCTTATTATAAGAATATTATTGATGCGGATCATGAACCGTGTGAAGGAATGGGAGTTACTACTCTAGTTTATTGTTTAAGTTCCTCCAAAAAATTTCAAAGAACTACTTTCGGAAGTAAGCCAACTTTCTTTCCGAAAGCTAATTACGAAATCAACACTTGTCTTTGTTGTCCTTAGTTCACATAAATATTTTCGAAATACTTTGTCTACCTTCACTACACCAAATATGGGTTTTAGCAACTCAGACTTGCAACAGAAATGTTGTTGTTGCAAATTTTCTGTTGCTAAATGTTCGCAACATCCTATTGTTGTTGCGAAATTGGCAACTATTGTTGCACAGTTGCTATTTGCAACTGTTTTTCTTTCACGCATGCCAGTTACATGTGTGGCAGCAAACACCTGCAAACACTTCATTTCTTCAGGCATGCCAATTTCGCGTGTGCATACTACTTTCTCCTTGGAAAGACATCTCAGTTTCATTACAACTACTCGACCTCTCTCTCACTCTCTGAAGAAGATTTGACCTCTCTCTCAATCTCTGAAGAAGAAACTCTTTGGCCATTGAAAACAAAGCAAGTTAGGTTTGTGTATGTTGTCATTTCTTTGTTTAAATTCCGATTTTAAAGATTCAAGTATGTACTAGGAATAAGGACCTTGTTCGAGTAAGTAAGAAAGCTATTTCTTGAAAAGTAGTTTCCTTCTCTTATTTTAAGAAGAAAAAAAGATAAGTAAATTCCTTCCAAGGTGGCATACATTCTTGACATGGTTTCTTTGGAACGCCAGGGTCGAACAACTACTTGAACGTCTTGGCTCAATCATCACTTTTGATAAGATGGTTAATGGTTTAGCAACTCCTTGTAATTACTGCATCAATGGCCAAAACTACAACATGGGTTATTTCTTGGTGGATAATATATATCCCCGATTGTCATGTATCGTGCAGTCATTCAAAATTCTCCTCCCAAATCGACATGCTAATTCGATGTTCAATAGATATCAACAAGCGAAGAGAAAAGATGTTGAAAGGATTTTGGAACTCTCCAAAACAAGTTCCAAATAACAAAAAAGCCGGCTATGTATTGGGAAAGGGAGGATATAAACTTTATTATCAAGGCTTATTTGACTTTGCACAACATGGTCATTGAAAATGAAAAACGTAACTTAGATTGGGGTAAAGTCGTGAACGAACCAATTCCATAAGTTACTGGAATAACGAGGTCATACAACGTGTGGAGGAAACATGAGGCATTTCTCCAACTCCGCGAAGATCTAGTACAACACATTTGGACACGACATGGACTAGGACTCAGAGATGGTGAAATACCACCGGAATCTTCTCCTCCTCCGACAGATAATCTTGACGGATCAGATGATGAAATCGATCCCACGAGAATAGCTTTAATCTTTTTTTTTCTTTTTTTTTTGTAATGATTTCGAATGAACTTTCAATATGGTAGTAACTTGGTTGCAATACTATGACTCTGAAACTTTAAATTTATGAAATATTGTGATTTCGGTTACATATTTATGGTTTCCACTGTTTGTTGAAGTGTAAAAGAAAATAAGACTAGGAAAAAATATTAAGTATGGAATTCAAAACTCGTATCTGTTTTCTGTATGAGTTTTGGAAAAACGCTAATCATGAATAGTGTTTCAACGCCTAGTTTTTAAAACCTTCTATATAAATTGGGTTCTTCATTTATATAAAACCATACCAAAATCAAACCATCCCAAAATCTTTCAATCTCTTGGTACTTTTCTCCATTTTCTCAAAATTTTCATTTCATACCTTCTTTCAATTCAGATTTTTTTTCAGTATGGCAAAATATTTGACAGCTGAAGATGTTGCCATCACCAAATCTTGGATAAGCATTACACTCCAAAATCTTTCAATTTCTAGATTCTTTTCTCCATCTTCCCAGAAATTTAAATTCATACCTTCTTTCAATTCGGATTTTTTTCTTCAGTATGGCAAAATATTTGATAGCTGAAGATGTTGCCATCACCAAAGCTTGGATAAGCATTACACTTGATGGTGTTGCCGGAGTAGATCAAAAATCAAACATATTTTGGGAGAGGGTATTCAACACTTATATCAGATATTTTGGGAACAAGAGTGACATGACTGTTCACAAATTGCAAAATAGAGTTGGTACCTTGAAAAAAGATGTCAAAGTTTATGTTGGTATCTTAAGAAATATGACAATTCAAGCGGATTCGGAATTGAGGATATCGTAAGTGTTAGATTTCTTATAAATTACTTGCATATAAATTTATTTTACTGTTAGATTTCCAACTTTGGTTTTTGTTTTGTTTGCTTTTTGTTTTTTTGTAGGAGAGAAATGCTAGATTAGAATATAGAAATATTCATAATGGAAAACTATTTAAAAATAAAGAGGTTTACCGAATTTTTAAAGAGCACGTTCCCGGATTCAAGCCCGAAGAAGTTGGTCCTACCCGACCTCAAGATTCAGAATCAGAAGCTCCTAGTGGTGACGCGTCAAGTAGCGTTCCGACAAGAAGCCATTCAAGATGGCATGAAGAGGAGGGCCATCGTCGACCACAGGGGAAAATAGCTCAACAAAGGGAAGCTTCGGAGATATTGGCTATACGAAAATGCAAATAAGTTTGCAAGATTGGATAACCAAGAAGAATATTTACAAACTCTTGTGGAGACCAACAAGAAATCCTTGCGGATTTAGCTTTGGAGAAACACGAACTCGAATTATTGGACGTGGAGGTTGAGACCTTGCCCTATTGGAAGAACCTATTTATATTGGATAAGCAAAATACAATTTTGGAAAAATATGGTTATCCTCCTAGAACACTTGGTGTTAGCTTTGGCTATTCTAATAATCTTAATGTTCGTCGTCATTGAATTATGTAGTTTCAACTTCTTCTTTTTTTAATTTAAAGTAGTTGAATCAATATAGTTGAAGTAGTTGAATCAATCAAGTTTTAATTTTATTATATCTTTCTTTCATCTTGATTTCAACTTTGATATGAATTCGTTATATCTTTCTTTCGATTTGATTTCAATTTTGAGATGAATCCCAAAATTTATTTGTATTGTCAACTTTTTTATTGTTGAAGAGAAAAAATGAGGAAAATTAGAAAGAAAAAAAAAAACTAAGTCTAGAACTGGAAAACTCGAGTTCTCTTTTGTATGAATCAGAAGTGTTCACGGGTTTAAGCAAATGTACTGCACGTGAATACTTTGAGTTAGAGAGACTAATCTGTAGGACTCTGGCCTAAACCAAGACAATGGTCGTTCCAGATTCAATTCGGCCACAAGGAAGGAGAAGGGTCGTTCTGTAGGGAAGGAAGTTGGGAATGTGTGGAGATCAGTGTAGATTGATCAATTGATGATGTGATGTGTTGAACTGCTTTAAAGATGATTTCTCTGTGTATACGAGAGAAATCCTCTGTAAATGATTGATAATTGACTGTCGTGTGTTGAGTCTTACTCGATTCAGTTGTCTTAGTTATCAAATCATAGGTTGAAAAACCTATTTATTGCAGCACATCGATCTCCTGTAAATGGTGACGGTTGAAGAGAGTGAAAAAACGTGCATAAACCGTTTTTACTTTGCGTGGAAGACTTGGTTGATTGACCATCCACTATTGCATTTACTCCTTCAACTATCAGCACGACTTATTCACATTTATCATCGTGGATGTATTGGACATCGCACGTGTTGTAGGCCGCCAAACCAAAACCCTAGTGAATATCCCCCCATGTGATATGAATTGATGTCTCATGTGAAAGTATGCTTTCTAGACGTATTTTATGTGGTCAACTGTTGACTAGTCAGACCATGAGTCTTGACTGATGAATATAACATAATTCATGGTTCAAGTTTATGATTAATGAAGCATGAATTGTTTGCTGGAACATCAACATGCTTTGTAGACCATAAACGTTGAATTAGGTCACTGACAATTGTGGCATATCATTGTACTAGCTGAAGCAACAATGATAGTCGATTGGAATGATAAGCATAGGTTAATGAGATTGCTGGATCAACCATAAACCATTATGTTGATGCGTCAAGCATTTTACAGGAAGTCGTATGAAAATAATCATTGTTGAATGATCATAGAAGGTTCATCTGCGATCCATATGTCATGAGTAAGTCAAATGGCGAAGCAGAGAGATTATATTATTAAAATAATGGTTGACTGACAAACTAAATATTGGTTGATGAACCAACTGAGTATTGGTTGATGAACCAATAATATTTTGCTGGATCAGTATGAAATTATCGAATGTTGATGGTTGAATCAACATGAGAAAATTGACAGCTGAATCAATAAAATATTGCTTCGTAGAGCAAATAAATCTTGGTAACAAGACCGACTTCACATTGGTAGATAGACCAATATTATTATTTAAAGCAACTGAAGTAGGTTCGAGACAACACATCAAATATTGCCAGTCAGAGCAAATATTGCTTAATAAAAAACATTAATTAAATACTGAAAAGACGAGGGTACCCAAATTCACCACAATATTTTTATTTCATCTTATAAGTCCTCTACCAATGTGATCGTCTATGGACAATGTCGAGACAATACGATAATTCGGTTCATACTTCGTGTGATCGTCTATGGATACGAGATCGAGACAATATAACAACAAGATAACTTGTGTGATTGACTATGGATACAAGATCGAGGCGATACGACAACAAAGTGTGTACTTGATAATAGGTTCCGTAATAACCGAAACTCTATATGATCACTATCAAGTATTACGGAGTTAACGTAAAATGCAATTTACTTTAATTATAAAAAATAATTATAATGCGGAAAAGTAAAGTAAATGGCACAACAAGATTTTGTTAACGAGGAAACCGCAAATGCAGAAAAACCTCCGTACCTAGTCCAGTTTTGAATACTCTAAGAATTAAGCCGCTATACAAAATATAATACCAACTTCGTATAGATGATACCAAGCAAACTACCCCTAGCTACTTAGTTTCCTCAGTATCCATGCGCCTTCATCTTTTAGAGTCACACACGTGAAAAAAGTCCTTTGAATCGTATTCCAAACAACAAAGGAAGAATCTGTTTGGTAACCACTCTAATCAATCTTGCTACAAGATAACTCTCACTTCTAAATACTATTGAAAAACCCATCAACTTCTTCTTATTCTTTTGCTCAGATCTAGTCCTTTAGGGGCTACATCTGAGCAAAGATTTCTTGTTTTTGGCTATTTTTGTTATCTCCAATAAGTTTTTCGTTGTTAGAGCGATTTTTATCTTCGCTATTTGGGTGATTCTATCTACACTTTTATAGTGTTTTTTCTACCGATTTTTTCGTGTTTGGTTTTCTTGATAAAAGTACATCGGTGATTTGACATGGGCAAAGATCAATTTCTTCTTCATCAGAAAAATACATCCAGAGTTCGGGTTAGTCATTGCACACGAAGAATTTTGCGCATATCTCCTCTGTCATAGGAGCATCTCTTTTCCAAGAAGATAATCTATCAAAATGGTTGAATTATAATTCCGAATACCATTTGTTCTCCAATCTCAGAGTACAAGTTTTGGGTGCTATCGTGGTAGATCGCTCTTTCTCTTCACGATTTATTTACGTTTTCTATCTTTCTTTGTATTTGTTTCATGTTATGATGTACTTGTTTCTATTTAAAACCATCATGTAAACGTTTCTTGTGGAATGAAATACTTATGGTTTGATGATCAAAAAAAAAACAAAACATTATTACTAAGTACTCCCGTAACTTTTACTCGGGGTGCCCTTTATGTCCGAAAGGTGAATATCCATTATTGTTTTATGGAATTCCGCTGAGAAAAGCCATGAATCTGAGTACATGAATATTAGGGTTTAATTAGTGTATTTTTCTTGGAATTCAACTTATGAATATAGTACTAGATTCAATTAATTAGTCGTTCTATACTAGCAGGCAATCTGTCTAAGAGCATTTAGTTGATTCAAATATGAGTCAATAGTCACCTTATTAGTTATGAATATTATTCTGGGGAAGTTCAGACACTAGAGACGAATTTTGAATTCAAAAAAAAAGAATTGCAATAGTGTCGTCGTATATTATTACATTCGATGAGGTTACAGAACTACAATTCACTTCTCTTGCGGAAGGTGAAGACATGTATTTCTTATGATTCCGATGTTGATCAGAGATACATAATTTCCGGTATGATTTTACGAATCTAACCTTCATCAAACATCCACCAGAAACAAAAAGAAAACGCTCTTACCATTAGCATTTTCTTCTCAGCCGTTGAACTTTTAGCGGCTCATTTTTATCCACGGTTCACAAAAAAACGGTAATCAAAATAATGTTTCAACGACTAGTTTTTTTTTAACTTTCTCTATAAATTGGCTTCTGCAGCTCAAACCAAACCATCCCAAAATCTCAAGGTTTTCTTTGTTTTCTATCTCTTCTAAAAAATTTATTTCAAACCTTCTTTCAATTAATTGCAAGTATGTCATACAATACAAATGAAGATTTGGCTATCACAAGAGCTTGGTTGAGAGTTGGCCAAGGTGATATAGTCAACAATTTTTGGGAGATGGTGTTCCAAGCCTTTGTAGAAGATTTTGGAAATAGAAACGGTAGAACAAAGCATATATTCAATTTATAAAAGTATTCCTATGAGAGGATGGACGTTAGAAGAAGTTGTAAGTATTATTCAATGAGGCCTCTTATTTTCAATAACGTACATATTTTAGATTATTGATCTTCTAAATATGAGTTATTATTTATTTTGTAGGAGACGCCTGCCAAAACGCTATATTTTGAACATAAGAGAAGATAATTCCCACATGATCAAGTCTACCAAATTCTTAAGAACACTCCCGGAGCTTAAATCCCGCGATCATACCGATGATGAAGCGTGAATATGAAAATCGGATAGATTGATTTAACCATGCTTTCAAGTTTATTGGTTCAAATGTAGTTTAACTTAAGTATTTTATTCTAGTTATTTAAATGTTGATTAATTCTAAATTTTAGTTGTTTCAATCCATCTAATTTAATTGATGAAATGAAAATCGGATCATGTTTTTACGTTATTGGTTCAAATATAGATTAATTTAGATATTTAATTCCAGGTCGATAAATTTTATTTTGAACTTTTTAAATTGTATTTTTAATTTTTATATTTAAAAAAATAATATGAACTGTAAAAACAAATAATATATCTTTGTGATGTAAGAAGAGTGTCACTAAATAAAAAGAAGCCGTACGCGATTTAAAACAACGATTGACGCTGCGCAGAATGGCGTTCAGGGAACGCTAATCAAAATAGCGCTCAACGTTATTCTGAATAGCGCTTTACTTATGTTGTTAATATTATAATTCAACGTGATTCTGATTAGCGTTTTTCGTCTTCTAGCACGCTATTCTGGATAGTGTTTGACGCTCATCTAATTACCGTTTTTATTAGATTCCATCAGCCATTCCACCAACCCATGGAACATGGCTTGAAAAAAGTGTGAATAACACCAATTTGGATTCCACCGTAAGACAATTTTTCCGCACTTGGAATTGGTTGGATTCCACCGTAAGACTTCTATTAAAGAGATTAATTTGTTGCAATATCGTTCCCATGACCACTTCCTTGGAATAGTTGCCATACTCGATTCTTGGGAACGTCTGCCTTGTTTATAAAAATTAAGGCAACAGAACGGTAATAAGAAATAGGTCTTATCTATACAGGGGAAAGGCTTTTTCGTTGACCATTACGCAAACCGGAACCGACCACTCACACTTGCGGAGGATGGTGAAGTTATATTTGGCACAATTAAGAAAAGATCATCTTTCTTTATTACCCAATAAGCTAGACTTATGTAAGTGGAATGAACACTTTTGCTCCATTGAATAGTCCAAGAGAAAGGCAGTTAACCTTTGGGAGAAAAAAAAATCAAAAACATGTGACCAAAAAGGTTGCACTAATGCGTAAACACATAGATTTACTGTACAAAGTACAAACAGACTTGCTGAACTCATCCATCATGTACTGCCCCCTAACAAATAATGTAGCTGAGAAAAAAATAAACTTTTCTCCAGATGCAAATGGGCATACCATAACATAGCAGTGAGTAATCTTCTAATTGAGTTAATCAACCAAGTGTTGGGTGCGCTATTTTCTTTTGTGCTCTGTATGCTTGATTGGGATTCCAGGATTCAAGATGTTAAGCTAGAATCTGCATAGTCACCAAGCTTGAGTAACAGCTGCTTTTACTAAGCAACTGATAACGGATGTGACCAATCCCAGAATCAACCCTGCTAGAACCTGGAACAAAATTGTTTATTTTGAGCAAGTTATTGTTGTTCAGTTCCTAATATTCATGTAATATATGACAGTTATTTTATTTTATCTGTAAATTCAATGATAATATTATGTGCATCAATTCTGTTCTTCCGGACAATTCTTTATATACATGCTAACGAGTTATAATAACATTAGATAGCTGAAACAACAGTCAGCCGCAATAATAAGACCGGGCAAAACTACAGAATAAAATGATGATAAGTAGGCAAGATATGGATATACCTGAACAGGAGTGTGACCAATAAGTTCACGCAGTGGCCTTGCGTCACTGAGAGGATGTTCAGCTGGAAGTTGAAATACGATTTGATTCAGAACCTGCATAACATCCCATTGGAAGAAGTAAGAATATCTCAAAACAATTTCTCGGCTTTATAAGTATAGCTTAGTAGGATTAGGAAAATCCAGAATAACTCATCCCTGTACTCATCAACTGAAAAATGTGCAGGTGGTAAACCAGTAACATACATGACAACTGTACTGATAACACAACAAAGGAATGAATTATATGAAAAGCAAACCTCTGCTTGTCGTCCAGCATGCAATCTAACACCAAGTGCGTCATGCATCACCTGCCAACAAGTATGGTATACGTTGTAAATATAAGGTTCTTCGATATGAAGAAGTATGACCACAACTATGTGTCCTTGGAGTTGATTATATAGTGTTTAACATAACCAGCAAATGTTCAACGCTCAACAGAAATAAAATAAGAAACTAGAATAATAATATCAAGTTTGAAACGTACGACACAAGCGAAAATCATGGCAGTAGCAAAAGAAGTTCCTCCAAAGCCGTCTTCGAATCCAACGGCAACTGCAAGAGCAGTAACAGTGGCAGAATGTGATGATGGCATCCCACCAGATCCAATTAACTGCTTAACATCCCATCTGCTTTCTTGATACCTGCAAACCTATCAAGGTTTGTAACTCTCAGAAGGATCAAACATCTAAAATTCATTCATGTACAAGAAATTAATCCGGGAATTTATTCAAAATTGACATTACTCAACTACTTAAGAACGCTAATTTTCAGTTTATTCAAAGGTTTCAAAGTAACAATAGGCATATGATCGCTATCCGGTCACCGTCCCCGTATTAACAAGTTATGGAGATAGTTATCTTTCCTAATCTCCAATTGTGTATGTACTTGATCCTTTATCTTCAGAAAATCTAGAGATTTTGCTTAAAAAAAAGGTCACCTCATGTTATACAGCAATTAACAATTTACAAAAAATCAAGATACATTTGTATCTCTTGAAAGTCAATTCGATGCCCAAATTGAAAAAATAAGTGCATTTTTTGTGTAATTTGTTAATTAAAGAGAAATTTATGACCCAATTGAGCAATTTAACCATATTTCAAGAAAGACAGGCAGAAAGGAGATTGAATATCTCTCTTTACAAAACAAAAAAAGAGGTTAGAGAGAAAGATGTACCGGATGAGGAAGAACTTTATGAGCTGAGCAATAGAAAAAGCAATAATTGCTGAAATTAGAGCCAAATTTGTAAAGATTGATAAATATTTAGAAACAAAAGAATTTGTAGTTGTTGCAGAAGAAGAGACTGTAATTTGTATAATTGAAGCTGCTATAGCTGTTACATCATCCATTCTCTCTCAAAACGAATTCCCTCTCACTCTGTTGTTCGTTCTTCTGCAAAGATCTAGAGAGAGAGTTTCAGTAGAAGTGGAAACTAAAAACTAGTACAAGCTAACAGTCTCTTCTTCTTCTTCTGGTCTTCTATTCTTATTTTGGTCTATGTTTCGTGTGTAGCATGTGATATGTTATTAAATAAAAATAGAAGAATATGGATGAATATGCTTTTCTCTTGTGTGTTTTGACATCTTTTAGAATATGCTTCTCTCTCACCAACATCACTGTAGAGTAGAATTTTCTCTAAAGTTGACGGTCTGACTAACCATGAAAACAAACGTGGGTGTACAAATTCGGATCCAGAGTAGCTGTATTTGACAAAAATGGTGATACATGTTCTATGTAATTCTTGAATAAAAAGTAAATTTTTGTAGTCTTTATTATTTTAATTTACCTTGACAAAGTAAGAAAAATAAATATGAAGCAACGATGCTTTGCAATTTACATTGATCAAGGAATGCCAGGTACTAAAACAGAGTTACAGTATATGCCTCCCTGCAAAATTCATGAGCTCTGCAGTTGCTGCTTCCATGACAACTTGGAAATCTACCTGCGCATATCTACCCCTGTTTATCAAACACAAGAATGTCACAAATGACGGGATTTAGTATAATGGTGGAAATGTACAACCTAGATTTAGAGAATAACTATTCTACTTCAGTTAGGACAAAATGTGAACCGAGGAATTTTAATTGGAGCTAAAGAATTTCATAAGATTAGATCATCGTACTGAATTTGAATGAACAATAAAAGAGATGGTAATTAGAGTGTTCACCATAAGTGAGTTTTGGACCAAGTTGCGGAAGGAAAAGATGGACTGCCAATGCCATGCATTATTCTTGCAACTGCTCTTGGAGTGAATTTAGCATGTGTATTGCTCTGCAAAAACACCTGTTGCAGCCAAAAAAAAACAAAAAACAAGTAGATTAAAATGGAATATTATCTTATTGGGACAAAGTAATAAATGGCAAAGATAAAGGAAACTTCACCTTCACATCTGCTCGCAAAAATGGGCTGAAGTGCAAAAAGAAGTCATGTCAGTAAATAAGTGAAAACACAAGAAGGATGGAAATCTAGTAAAGGCAGAAGGAATTATTATATGAGTCTCAAGTTAACCACAGGGTTAGTTACATTTATGTACTCATCTAGTTCAACTTAAGATACTTGTCTTCCCGTGACTAATATGATCGGCTCTGATATTCAAATAACCGGAGTGCAGATTAGACCATCAAAGTTTTGAACCATGTCTATATTTGAAGTTTTCTTGGTTATACTAAACTATCACGACTATCACAAAAGAAAAAGGAAAAGGATATAGAAACTCGACTTCACCTGCTTTGACCCATCTTCGTTGAGAAATCACACCGAGGATCATTGTCTTCTCTGTTAAAGTAGTCCAAGATCCTACTTTGCAGACACTTAGTATGTTGTGTACCAGAGCAGCCATCCACCTTGTCACAAATTTTTACAGCAAAAGTAGCAGCACTAAACATCTCATCTAATTTCTTTACCTGCAACAGAAATAAAAAATATAAAAGGGCAACTTCTGGATAGACATGAAAATTTTTGAATTGCATTGTGAAGTGTTTTAGTGGCAGGCCAATAATCTGGTCTTCCCACAGAAGAGAAGCATTTAACCATCAAGAAAAATCAGCCATACATTAGAATAGACAACTTTTTTCATTGTAGTTCGAGTAAATAAAAAATCACCTTACAACTTTCAACTTCTGATAACCATCTTGTCAAATGTGCTGTAAGGGCACAAAAGTCACCAGGAGTTTTCATAACCATGTAACACAAAGCAAGGTCCTTAACTTCGTATGTAACTTCTCCATTCAACTACATTTTCCCATGGAAGAAGAAGAATAAGAATTCTTATTAGCATGTCATACTGAAACGCCTCAATATAAAATTATTATTTCTGTAAGCTAATAAAAAATGATTTAAAAAAAGGGGTATTAGCAGATTTCAATTAAGATTTCTGTAGTGTGCTGAAAATAAAAATAAAATAGGTACGTCATGGCAGGTTACTCATGGTCATGCCATTAGATGATAGTTGTTTTTTTTTAGGGAACCAAGAATGGTGAATACACAAATAAGCTACTACTTCAGTTACCCTTAGAAGGAAGTTGGGAGATCAAACCTTTAAGGTCTGCAAATGCTTTGATAGGTCAATAGCTGTCACCCCAGTGCTGTTTGCCACAGTGGGTATGTCAAAAACATAAGCCCCTTGCTTTATTTCAGACCTGAAAATCCATTGAGAAAGGAATATCATTTTTCCAATGTCCATAATTTTCTAATAACTCTATCATTCAAGTAAATAAAAATCTCACTTCTTCAAAATTGCTGCAACCACGATATCTTTGGAGGCCAGCAATGCTGGGGATGTCTGCACAAAATGCAGTTTCAATGGTTAATCTTAAGGAAAGAACATTAACACAACTATCGATCAACTGTCTTGCAAGAACAGTGGCATATTGCTTTACTACAGACCTTGTGAAAGTACAAGGAGCAAGTGACATTTAATTGTGGGAGTAAGCGCAAATACTGCACTTCCCCTATCTCCAAATAGGTTAGAATTGTGAGCATCACCTGTCATCAATAAGATAATTAGATTAGTAAGGTGGAGATCGAAGTTGTCTATTTCATGTTAAGAGTAATTCCATAAGAATGATATTGGATAAAACAACAAGTTCAGGAATGAGAGCATTCAACAGTTAACGGAGATTGTAAAGAGACCTCTTCTTTCATATCTAATTTCTGAGATGCAGATTCTTTCACTAAGGAGAAAATTTTTCCAGGTGTGCACACAGCGTTACTGAAAACCTGACACAGGAACTTGTTTACTGCAAATTCATCAACACCATCACTGACAAAAGATTTATTTTAGATTTTCTCTAGGTAATTAGGTAATAACTGAAATACAAAATAGTACAAAGTGAAGTTGCACCTGAATGAAAAACTGCGGAGCTTGAAATAAGTTAAATCGTCGAAAAATAGATGGCAATAGGATAATCGACCATCTCGTCCAGCGCGACCAATTTCCTACAGATGCACATAAACTGGATCTTTTAGGATGATATGAAGTATGACACAGGGTGAATTATTTTAGCATAAACAAATGGTGATTATTGCGATAAACTACTACCTGAACATATTCCTCCAAGCTTTCGGGCAAGCTATAATGTATTACCTGAAAAGAGATCACATTAAGTAGTAATGAATTTGCTTTTCTAGATCTAATTAGCAACATATAACGAAAGGTGAATCAAGAGTAGTTCATCATACCGCTCCAACGTCACTCTTATTCAGCCCCATCCCGAATGCAACAGTAGAAAAACCTTCAAATACGGGGAAAAAGAAAAGAAAACAAAAACAACATTTAGTACTTTGCATCCTGCAAAGTTGCACAAGGACCCAACTAATGCAAAAGTATATGATACCAACTGAACAGCACATAAACAGTTTGGATGAGCTATTTATAAAGTACATCTTACCACTCTTATCTTATTCGAACAAAATAACTCTTGAGTTTGACTCCTATCTTTTGCTGGGATACCGCTATGGTAGCTCTATAGAGCAACAATCAACATATACCATGTTATTGTTAAGCAAGCAAATCCCATAGATGTAGAGTAAGAATTAGCAATCAACTTAATTAACAAGATCTAGAATGGCAAAAAACATACCTTTGCAGAAATGTTGTTATCGCGAAGATATTTACTAAGCAAATCAGTCTCAGACTGCAGGAAAGAACAATACTCCAGGTGAGTACCTGATAACAATGGCATACAGACAGGACAGACACAAAAAAACACATGCTATTAAGTATTCACTATGTTTAACTAATTGGCTCAACTCTAACATCTTAAATTTGGTTACCCGGGTCAAATGCCAGAAGTCCTTGGCATTAAAACTCGTAGAGATATCTAGAAATATTGAAAGCAGCCCAGAATTTGAGTTCACTGAGTAGCAAAAGTAATGCAAACACACCTGAAATTTACAATAGATAATTGTACTCCTAATGTCTGTGAAAGGAGAAGACTTCATCAGCATCAGTAAATCTTTCATTCTGCATATAAAAACATTTATACATGTAAAGGATATCGGCATCGTATAATAAAATTTGCTGATAGTATAATAGTGAAACCTTTGGGGGGAACTGCAATAGTCTACTTACCTATTTCCACTCAAAGTTACAGATAGCTGTAAATTTTCTCTCGTCTGAGATGTCTTAATTAGACTGGTCTGGGGTATCTCTAGAGCAGACATAACGGCCTGCAACGTTTTGGTTGTCGCTGTTGCAGTCATTGCAAGAATGCATTTAACGTTGAGCTTTTCTCGAAGTAGTGATGAGCGGAGTCTCAGATACGAAGGCCGGAAGTTATGTGACCTATCAACTCTTAATACAGATAACCATCACCAAGGGAACTTCAAAGAAGAAAAAGTAGATCAAATTTCTAATCAACAAGCAAAACAAATTGCTCACCACTCAGATAGGCAGTGAGCTTCATCGATCACTACAAGTGAGACAAGCAATGTGGGCCCAAATAGAGACAGAAAGTCTTTATTTAAGAACCTTTCAGGTGAAACATAAAGCACCTGTTACAATATATAATCATTTAGCATTTCGTTTAAACATAATCCCTTATCTCCACTAAAAGCCAACTCCAAATGAGAAATTGGTGAGTACTTGCGATGAAATGTGCATAAAAACTTAACTCCAATCAAATGAAGTTGACAGGAATTATCAGATACAGTTAGTAATATAATCAACTTTCAGCGCATTATCACCTTTATTTTGCCCTCAACAAGTCGACAAATTGTATCAGAAGCTTCCTCACTAAACTGTGCAAGAAAAAAAATGGTTAAAAGATTAAAACACATGGCTAATAATTAAGAGGAAAATATAAAACAAGTTCGAGATTCAAGACCAACCTGATTGCTAGAAAGAAGACCACCTTGAATCATAGGAGGTAACTGCTTTAACTGATCAACCATCAAAGCAACTAATGGACTCACAACCAAAGTCAGTCCAGGTAACATAAGCGCAGGTAACTGATAACACAATGATTTCCCAGCACCCGTTGGCAAAACCAACATTGTTGAATTACCAGCAACCACATTTTTAATCGCTTCCAACTGTCCCTCACGAAACGAATCATACCCATGGCTACATTTCAACAACTTCAACAAATTCTCATCAGATGGATCATTACGAGCATCCATCGCCACTTTTTCAACCATTGCATAACCTCCCCCTGTCTTCTCACACTCCTCTTGCTCTTTTGGTAATTCTGAAACTAAACCATCTTCATCACAAATACCATTACTTTCATTTTCTTCACCTTCTGCTTTACTTTTTCCTTTACTACTTCTCCATTTACTT
Organism: Papaver somniferum; assembly: GCF_003573695.1. NCBI lineage: Eukaryota > Viridiplantae > Streptophyta > Magnoliopsida > Ranunculales > Papaveraceae > Papaver > Papaver somniferum. Next base: position 113,333,672 of record NC_039364.1, read on the forward strand.
TTCCGACTATGAGACGAATAAGAACTACTACTACTACGACCTTTCCCTTTCTTGTTCAAGAACTTACGCCCACGCCCGCCATACCCATTAATATTCAACCTAACAAAATTCATTTCATTTGCTGGTCTTGCCTTTTTAGACGGCAATGGTTGCAGATCACTACCACCTATCGAATTAGGATGTTTCCGAGCAGGTTTCTTAACACATTCCGCACCTTGATGATTATCTGTACTACTAGCACTAATCTCTGGAATAACAGCATTAACATGATGCATTAAACTACTAGTACTGATCTCAGGAGTGACAACATTAACATGTTTACCTACAACTTCAATGTGGTCAGAATTAACGATCTCTGGCTGCGGCACTGGTACTGGAACATTCTCTGTGGTCGATTCTGGATTAGAATAAGTTCGTCCAGCGTTTGAGAATTTACGGGAAAATCCCATAGGTAGTATTTTAGCCGATGACATTTCATCGTGCTGATTTGAGAAATCTGGTAGAGATAATTTAGAATTAAATTGAGGAAATGACAAGGTTTTCGCCGAGGAAACCTCATTGTTCTGGATCGGGTTTGAGGAATCTGGTGGAGATAACTTAGGGTCTTCTTGTGTTGGAGGTTGAGATTGGGTTTTGAAATTGGGTTTAGGTTTGGGGGTTTTAGGATTTGGTAAATTTGGTGAAGATAATTTGAGGTTTAATAAAGGTTTTTCTTCTTGTTGTGGGGATCGAGACTTGGGTTTGGATTTTGTTTTCGGTTTTGGTTTGGGGTTCTTGTGATTGGAAAATGGTTTGGGAACTGAGAAAGAAGAAGAAACCCTAGTTTTTTTAAGGGCAATTTTAGATTTATAAGAAGATACAAGAGAAAGTAGTCGAGTAGGAATTGTAGTTTCTGAAGGTTTTGATTCTTCTTCTCTTTGGGGTGTTCCAGAAATGTGAGAACCGTCTGAGTCTGAATCAGTTTCCATTCGCTAATGACTTGCTTTGGAAGGGAAAGAAGCTTCGATCGTTTACAGAGATCTGGAGAGAGAGGAAGAAAGGGATTGAGCTTCAACATTTTGTTAAAGTTTCTCTTTTTCTTTTTCTGAATTTCCCGCCAAAACTTGGCGCTAACTTGATCAAAACAATTGTCGATTCACCGTTGTAAAACAACCACAACCAAATAATTCCACACGCTGAATACTTAAATGGCGTGGCTCCGGCGCCAATTAAAACGTTCTCACATATAATCAGCAGCAATCAATCAATCATAATGAAAATCAAATCTGAATCTCTAGTAATAAGGTTACAGTTTTAGAATGGGACAATCTTGGTAAAATCAGGAGCAAATTCGCAGTACTCTCGTGAAATCAGACAGTAAACACAAAACTTTACATGATTATCTCACACACCCTTCGGTAACTGCTTAAGGTGCATATTTTGGTTACAAATAAATTTTGGGGAATAATAATAATTAACACAAACACTGATGGGGGGCAATCAATCAAACTGCCACAAAAATTGGAAGAAAATGAAAAATTCTACAGACTAAGATACAAACAACTCTTGCACCCGCCCTCTGACCTCATACAAGCTGTTAGAGAGATATTAGAGTTCGGTATTGTGGGATTGAATCTTACATTATTGTGCAATTGCACTTGGACTCCAATTTAGGCGGTCTTGAAGTGTCAACCTTTTTTGGAAGCCCTGAATCATGCTTTAAAGAGTCATTACTTGTTATGTCAGTTTCTGAAGTATTACTGTTTTTGTTTTCTTCTGTTTCCACCCGCCTTTGACGGGCTTTCTCAGATTTAGGAGGCCGTTTACGAACAGTAGTCTTTCCACGCTGATCCTTTCTTTCAGAACGTGATTTGTCTGGGATAGTAATCGTAGGAACGGAACCCTCGAGGTGAACTTCATTGATCTCCTTAGACAACGCAATTGTTGCAGCTTCATAAGCTAAATCATGAATGATAGAGCTGCAGAAGAGTATAGTATCGGTTGCTTCTTCCAGTGTTAGACTTCTTCTCATATGTCGGTTCTCGACTACTACATTTGATTCCTCTGTCAAAATAAAAACAAAGAGGTTCAATTATAAGATGAAGCTGACCCTGACTTTTGGTCTTTCGATAACTAATATGTAAATTGAGTTCACTTTTCTGTATACTTGTTACAGTTTATATGGCATTATCTAATTTCTGGACAAAAGATGCAAACTTCAGTTGAAAGTACATTGGGTCAAGCTCGAACAAATTGATTAAAGAAAATGAAGCTGGGAAAATCAAGAAACGGATTAGATATGTTACCTACGATGCCGTGGACTTGATTAGAAAGACTAGTTTCTGGAGCAGGATCCAGCGAAACTGAAGTCTCTTGTTCATCTATAGTGCTTTCTGAATTTCGGGATTCTCCAGAATCACTATGAGAATCTTGAGCATTTGCATCATCATTTTCTAGAGCTGTTGATTCTGCACCAGTCATGTCAGTGCCACGTACAGCGCTACCCGTGGTGGCAGTTTCTGTCATAACTGATGCTTCTACATCTGCGTTATTCCTTACATTACTTAAAAGGTCCTCGTAATTATCAGATGAAACACAGCCCTCATTACTTGCCAATGCTCGTAATTCCTCTAATTGGATACTCATTGTCGGGCTTAATATGTCAGAAGTTGAACCATCAATCATTCTATCACTTTCGGTGTGAGCAAGTTTATTTTCCTCGAAAACAGCATGATTGGCAAGAGAAGGATTCCTATAATCCAATTCTGTTCCTTTTGACGTGATTCTATGTTCCTCAGAAACAACATGACTTTCAGTTAAGCCCGTGTAATCCTCCCTTTCAATAGAGGCAGTAAAATTTCCTTCTTGGGTGCTCTTAGTCTGCACCGTATCTTTATTCGCATGATTTGAAGTTACAGAAAAAGAAGACCAGCGCCTTAAAACGTCTATATCCACATATTGATTGGAGTTCTCCATGTCATACATCCTGCTGCTAGACTGCCGCTGGACACGGATATCTGTATGTTTGGAAGAGCTCCAATCACCAGAAGAAGACGCAGAGGCACTACCATGCCCACTAGAATTCCTCATGCTGCTCTGGCTATCTCGTGTGTAGGAGGGATTATTGCAAGGAGCGTTCGTAGCAGTAAAGGACCTCCCCTGAACAACAGGCCATTTACTACTACTTGACCTCCGCAGTAGCAGGGAAATACCAGCAGCTTCAGCATCAATTGTTTTGTTTGGATAGGAGTTTTTGAACTCTTCGCCAGCAGTGTCTCTGTGAGGACTTGAATTAAGTGTTGGGTGGATCACCACTTGCTGTTCCGGATCGTCTTTTATCCCTCCTCCTACTCTCACCTCTTCAAGGGAACTGTTCTTCATGAGACTTTCACCTTGCTCAAAATTCATCCTCACTTGAACAGGTTCCATTTCCGCCCTCTTGAGTATTTCCACCTTGGTATCAGCCTCGAAATCATCTCTTTCCTCTTTCAATGTCATCTGAGAATGACTTGCAGCATCGGTGAACACTGCTTCAATGTCTGGGATATGCACACTGATGCAAGCAACTTTTTCATGGCAAACTGGACAAATGTTTATGTGCTTGTCCATTGACTCAACTGCATCAAACTTCCGGCCACATTGAGAACAGGTTGTTGGTGTCCCTAGATGAGCATCTTTTGACTGATCAAATTCAACAATAAATGACTCAGGAGAGGTTGTAATAAGATCTTTAGCCGCAGCACTGATACTCTGTTCTTTAGAATTAATTCCGCCGATACTATCTCTAATAACATCTTGTTCCGCGCCATCTTCATCTACTTCATCAACTCTATCAAATATAAAGACTTCGTCATCTTGATCATCGTTAAATGGTACCTTTTTGCTTTCAATTGGCAGATTATCCTTGTCATGCTCACTGCACTCAGTATCAAGTGCAACACTGGCACCATGTTCAGAACTTGCATTACTGCTAGTTGTTAAAGAGGAGTTCCTAGAGGCAATAGGACGAAAAGAAGAGTTTGCATTTCCAGCATAGAAGGTAGTACTTGGGACACTGGACAAAAGTGGCCTGAACATTTGTGGACTTTTTCGTTCCTGTTTAAACAAAAGAAGAACATCATAAAGACGTGAACACAAGCTTAAAAATCATTGATACTGATACGGATATGGGTATGCATAAGTAGAATGATGTATGCCCATCCAGTGCAGGTCTCACAAACTCACATATTAAATAAAAGATTATGCCACTATTTACATAACATACCATTTGCCGAAGTGCAGAATCGAAAGATCTTTTTGGAGCCGAGCTAGAGGCAGATGTTCTTGATGACTTGTTGGAGAATACGACTTTTCCATTTGGTAGTGATCCAACTTTCTTTGAAACTGACCGCTCGGATACACTCAGATTGGTAGAATATAGAGAGTCCACATCATCATCACCAGATGATCCAAACGAACCCTTACTCTGGGTACTATGTCGGTCTCGATCATAACTATATGCTGAATTGGCACTCCGAGAAGCAGTTGGTGACATTGATTGACGTCCTAATTTGGAGGAATCCCTCCCACTTCTGGATGCTGGTGAAGAGCCCCTTACGTAAGATGCCGGTGTATCAGCTAGAGAAGTCCGGAGATTGGGTGGAGCTTCAGATGGAAATCCAGGGATACTTGATTGCCATGCACTAAATTTTGGTGAAGGAGAGCTTCCCCGACTAGTATTTACAGGGGAGGTTCCTCTCCCAGATGAAGATGCATTGCCACTTGACCCAACGTTTATCTTCCGAGAAGTGGGTGTGGAAGATCTTTGAGAAGGTGTTGAGTTTTTAATTGGGGGAGTAGACGGCCTCAGTGATGGACTAGAAGGCCTTATACTGGGAGATGGACTAGAGTTACGAGCTGAAGATGGCCTTCCCCTGGACTGCAAAGTACTATTTCCAGACCGAGGAGATGGGCTAAGTCGTTGTGGACTTGCACTAGTTCTACTACTCCTGTAACTCTTCTCAGCCTACCATCATATACGCATTATCAATATCAGATAAGATAAATAAAGAATAAAGAATTAAAAAAAAATCATCTGTTGGGTTCAGAAAAGACACTGCTGACTTACTGTGCTTGATCTTGATACAGAGATGGGCTGACTTCGAGTCCTGCCCCTCTGGACAAGATTAACTGGAATTGTCTCATCATCCAACGAACGGAAAAGAGGAGTGTCGGGAGGAGTCAACAGCCTTAAGTTCAATAATACCAACCATATCATCAATAACCGTGAAGCATTCAGAGCAAAATGGTACTGTATGAAGAGCTAAATTGGGTATATTCCCCATTAACTCGCAATCATCAAACTTGACAAACATATTTTGAAATCCTAGGCAAGAAAAAAGAGCATTGCAGGAAGGCCATGCAAGCAACCAAAAAAAAAAGTAAAAAGGTTCTTTCGATAAGAATGCAATTAAATTTTTTCCGTTTTATGTTTGAATCAGGAATGATGTACAAGCTGGCAAATCATTTAATTCTGGAAAGCAGATAAGAGTAGAAACTGTACGCACCAATCATAGTCATTTTTCTCCTCGTCTGCATTGAGGAGGTCACTACTCTCTCCACGAGATGGAACTGATACCCCAAGCTTGAAACTCGAAATGGAATCAAGTCTTCTCGCTGTTAATGTATGTAAATTAGGCCCAAATAAACAAGAAAGGTAAGCTAAATTCCTAAAAGAATCATGATAGAATTAAGTTCCCAACTTACACAGGGATACGTCAAATTCATCAGTAGACTGAAGCAAAAAGTTGTCGCTCTCTTTATGTTCCATCTCATTGAATAGAAGAAGATCATCATCTTTCTGTTTGACAATAATTCCTCCTTCAAGACTGCGGCCTCGTTTATGAGTAGTCACTCTAAGATCCTTTTTAGGAGAGCGCCTCAACACCGGAGAAGGAGGCATTTTGACTACCCAAATCCCCAAAAACTTAGTATGATTCTTTCATAACAGTAAGTATCAAACCCAATTCTCCAAAACAGCCATAATTCGCCACCCAAACCCTTCTCCACGTTGTTTAAACCCTTTCACCAAAACCACAAAAATCCCCCAATACAACCAACAAATTAACCGGCTATCTTTCCTATTAGTTAGCTCAATATCCCGATAAGGCAAGCGACAATCAAATTTTTTTCACCTTCACTCACAATGGGAAAACCATATAATTACATACATTAAACCATACCCCAGTTTCTAAATTTCTTCACCATAAATTTCCTGTTGCAAGTAACTCCAATTATGTCCGTGAACGTCAAATGTAACCCCCAAATTTATCCAAAAAATTCAGCGTATTCCAAATGATTTCCCACTAACTGATGATTGATACTAACCACAAAATCCCAAATAAATTCTTGAAAATCCTTCCCAAGAGATTAATACAAGTAGAAAAAACTTCAACAACAACAAAAATACCCCAGACAACCAGATAGTCACACACTGTAAACAAGTCTTCCTTTAGTCAAACAAATTTCCAGTGTGTGTCAAAAACTGATTCTATCCAATTAAGATCTCAATTTCCACCAGGTTTTCAACATTAATACCCTAAAATGAAGAATCACACACTTGGATCTACAGAATCTCATCAAAAAGAAAATTACACAAAGATCGTATGAATACTACTATATACAGAGATCAATCAATCAATCATAAAATAGAAAAACCCTAATTCTTCCAACATTCCTGAATTCCATACAAAGAAAGAAAAGAAGAAACCCTAATTATTGTTGTTGTTACCTTCAAGGCAAGTTTATTTCATACACTCTCTCTCTCTCTTTCTTTCTCACTACTCTCTGCTGTGAACAGCTCGTTTTTCCCCTTTCTTTTTCATTTTTTCTCTTTTGTTAATTTTTTGTTTTACTAAAATACCCCTCAAATTACTATTTTTAATTGTCAAATTATCAGAGGATTAGTGATAATCAATGTCTATTATGGGAAAAGAGTATGAAATAATGTCAGTAGGTAATGTTTATCAGTCTTTGATTAATGGAATATGGACCCAAATGTGTATTCATTTCTCTCACTAGATTTTTATTTTGGGGTTCCTTTCCTCTGATCCTCCTCCCTCCCTCATTTTCCTTTTTATCTCACACGTGAGAGGTTCCATTCTACCGTGACGATCACAATACAGTTGGGGAGTTGTTCTTTTTTATTCAAGTTTACGAGAATGTCGACTGGTTTGGATTTCCTGTGTTTGTTTCGTACATCCACCCCTGTTTCAGAAAAATTGGTTTTTTTTTTTTTTTTTTTTTTTTTTGCAGTGGATGGGAAAGATAAAGAGACACGGAGAGAAGAAGATTTCATTCCATAGAGTTACCATGTGTTACATCCTTTATATACAATAAGAATAAGTCACTAACTACTATTGGGACGCACATCCATGGGCTAAAGCCCTACAACACTCCCCCTTGTGCGGTCTAATAGAACTTCATATGCAGTACTTCACACACAGTGCTTCAGATGTAGGTCTTCAAGTGTAGTTCTCTTCTTGATGACTATTGTATTTAAGACAATTGCTCCATTAAAACTTTAACAAGGAAAAACTCGGTGGGACAAAAACCTTGGTATAACTCTTCACATGTAGTACTTCACATGTTGTCTCGTATTTTACATGTAGTTCATCACATGTAATACGATCTTCAAAGATCGACGAGTCTAAGTTAATTGCCTCGTTAAAACTTCGTCAGGGAAACCCAAAGGAACAAAACCTGAACTAAAGAAAAAGAGTACAATATTAATTAAACTTAGAACATAGTTGGATACGTATACGTTGTCTCATTAAAACTTTGACAGGGAAAAACCTAGTGGGATAAAACCTTGACGACGGGAAAAGAGTACAACGTGACAGATGCAAGTAAAGGTAATCTGTTGCAGATGATCACTTTGCTCCGTTGAAGTTGACTAGTTGCTTCACAACTTCTAAGGAAGAAAATCCTCGTGGGAAAGACAATAGCCTTAGCTAGGAAATTACATTCCTGGTGTTTGTTGTTGTCTCATTAAAAACCTTGTCGAGCAACAAAACCCTGTGGAAAAAGTAACCTCGGTGAAGGAAAAGAGTTCAACACACCATTAGATGCTCCCCCTGATGTCAGACAATTTCATTAGTTTAATGCAGTGAAAAGGAGTTTATCACACATTACTTTGGTGACTTGAATGTTTATAAGACCTTGTTGTTGATTCTGGAAGTTACGTTGCCTAACGGACTATCGTGTTTCATTTCTTTGATTCAGATATTTTCAGTAATATCAACGCGATCTTTATGTCAGCAACGTTCAACATACTTGATGTTTTTAGTGTTATCTCGCTAAAAACCTTGTCGAGTTACAAAACCCTGTGGGAAAAACTATTCTCGATCGAAAGGAAAAAGAGTACAATACAGCTTCAATTTCGAAGTAAAAATATGTCGACATCATATCCTTGGATCCTCCCCTGATGTCGGCATCTCCCCCTGATTACTTTCAGAGTTTTTCCAGACAGTTCCGTTAGCCATGTAATTTTCGAAACTGAATATCGGTAATGACTTAGAAAATCATCTACCATATCTCCCTCTGATTACTTTCGTTGGAGAAGAGATTATTGTTCTTTCATAATCAACAACTTTTGGATTGCACTTTCATTAACATTCCTTTTAATGTCTCTGTAGGGATAAAACAAATATATGTCAATGGTTACTTTTAAGTACATGAGTACATTCATTATACCATTCCAATGACGTTGCGTTGGCACGGAGCTATATCTAGCTAACAAGTTTCCTGAGAATGTAAAATTTAATCGAGTACATTATTATACTAAGTACAACAATGTGTCTATTGTACTTAAATATTGGAATTTCATCTCCCAACACATCTTCGTCATATTCCTTTGGACGAAATAGTTACTTACTTACATTTGAACCTCGACTAATCATGAGAGTGCTATTAGGATGCATGTCTTTGTTAAATTGCCTGACAACCTTAGACATATGCAAACTGGTGGAATAATATACCACAAGCTCAGTATTCGATCGAGCTTTCCCTAGATTTTTCATCTCAAATTCGGATTTTAAATAGATTTTTCTTATTACATCAAGAGTACACATCATGTATGTACCATCAACGTAAATAGCTACAATTCCAAATCGGGAAATTTCTTATGAATACGCAAGGGAAAATAACTTACTTGTCTATCCCCTCCAAATCAAATAGCCACTTAGACGGGTATACCACATCCGCTTGATTGCTTGAATCTATAAGTGAGCGTTCTATCTAACTGTAAAAACATTATGTGGTTTAGAGTCATTTGATTTGGGCAACAAAAGTCTATCAAGTACTTTTGTAAATATCTTCTATCTCTTGATTCTTTTAGAGATACGTAACAACCACATACATATGCTGCATTTCAAGTCCTTTTGAAATTACCAAGTTAACTAAGTAGTGGAACTCTATAACGTTCATTACAAGAGAACAACTCCAGGGCTTTGTGATAAACCTCGCGCCACAAGGCGAGTCTTTGTACTTTAAGACTACTTTCTTCTCATTATGCTTTATGACAAATTAATTATGTATGTCCAATAGGCTTTACACTTGGTTGGTTAGCACTACCACACCAAATACCCGTATATTTGCCAAAGAACTAAGTTCTACCTGGATTGTGTAGGCCAAATATGTTATTTATTTGAAACTAATCAAAATAAAGCATGGTTCGATCTCATTGTGCTCTACTTCTGGAGCAACTATTTATGGATTATATCATCACTGTGCACGCATGATCCTTCCATTGACTCATGTGCATTCTCATAATCCGTCAGGATTTCATTGTTCTCTAGAATCATTTAAAAACTTCGGAGCGTCCTCCAGTATTGATTCATGGACATAGTCAGAGACAATCAAATGAGATGATTTCATCAATGATACAAATTAGGTTGTGCCTTATTCATCTACTTGCTTTCTAGGTGAGCATTGATCGAACCTGGTGGTCTCTCTATCATCTTTTATGGAGCCACGACCTCAACTAAACTTCCACCAAGTGTAGTTGCAACACCTTAGTCTATGGTGTATATCCCTTATTGAGGATTTATAACCTTGCAGGTAGGTTTGCAGCTGGTATATGTGATCTCATCACTTTAGCGACATCAATGTACATTCTGAAAATCGATTATTCTTTCACTTCACATTTACATTTGTGGAGTATAAGAATCAATATGAGACACAATGGGAACACACCACGACAATTCCTGTCGTTCCCTTACAAAATACTTTTTCTTATCTCCCCCTAACGACGGGAAGACTGTGTCATTAAAGTGATAACCCGCAAATCTAGCGGTAAGAGATCTCCTGCCAAGTTTTTAAAATGCGGATAATTGTTGGGAACACATTTCCAACATAACTACTTAACAGTTTGAAGACCCATCATAGTACGATGTGGAGTCGTAATGGCACATATATAGTGCAACCAAAAATGCGTAAGAACACGAATGTCAGGCTTAAATCCAGTTACCAACTGGTACGCAGAAAAGGTTGACTAATATTGGGTTCTAAAAACGAATTAAGTAAGATGCGTGTAATATTGCATATCCCCAAAGAAATTAAAGATAGGTTGGTACGCATAACCTATTCCTTAGGCACCATCTGTAACCTTTGATGGTAGCCTCTGCGAGACCCATTGGGTATAAGATGCTTTATATTTATCCTATTAAATATGCAATATTCATCAAGTCCTTTTGATGTAAATTCTCTAGCATTAATAAGGGTGGTGAGTCTTTGCACTTTGTATTGTGTAATATGTGCTCGGAGTTTTTAAACGCAAACTTCTTGGGAACTATAACTAGTCCAAAATGTCAAAACATTCACCAAAGCCATAAGTCACTTTAATGGTCCGCATTCTGCATGAATATTTTTCTAAACTTCACCTTGTTATCTTTGTAATATGGATTGTCTACCATTTGCATCTTCGGATGGTCTCGATCCTGTATTATTGAAGACTTTGTAAAATAAGTGATATGCTCTCTTACTTATAAGCATAATGGGAGGGAGGAGGGGGTTGTGCATCTGGTACTTTAGAAAACACTTATTGAGAGATATGTTGTTACTTCACATTCTGTCAATCCTTTTCCCGTTGTCTCGTCCACTCTGAGTCCTTTCAAAACGAAACATCACGTCACAACCAAAGTGCCTTTATGGTTATGTCAAAGTCTGTATGAGTCAATTTCCAACATTTCATCGTCGGAGTCAATATGGATTCAATAATCCAAATTAATACTATAGTGATTTACATTTCACTAAATTGACTCATTAGTCTCTATAAAGTATGTTTCCTTCCAAATACATTAGTGACTATAAAAGATGCAATCAATTACACTATCATCACAGTCAGGTTCCACATGATATCCATTTGCATGGGTTTCTTTGGAATTTAACAAGGTGTGATTATCTCTCGGTACATATAGAGATTTTGTGACGTCTTTGTTCTATCTTTAAAACAAATTTTTGAGCAGTGTTGCGCTTGATGATCCAATCCTCGTAGTTACATTATAAGGAAATAGTTCAACAACTAGTTTAAATTCCTTAAGCTAGTGGAAGAAAACAAATATGAGTTAGAAATTTGGGTCTTGAAAGTTTTAATAAGTGGTGTGGCCTTATTACGTAATAAAAGTGGGATTCAACTCAAGTACTTTAGACTGATTATATATTGTGTTTCACCCAATATATCTCAAGTGCTTTAGAGAATTTATGTCTCGTGTTTTCATTCCATAGGTGCATATATTGGATCTAGTTCAACTGAATAAGATAGTCAATGGGCCCGGCAAAGTTCTTGTTTCCATTAAAGTTGATGTGAAAATTGGTTGCTACTATGATAAACACATTACATTGTATATATCAACACCTATGACCAAGTGAATTTCCAACTCTTTAATTTATGATGGGAGCTAGAATTACATCTTAGCTTCATCCCATATGCAGCTGATACCTGTACTTTGGTGTCATTACTACTAGGAAAAAATACATCTTTGTCTCATGATATATATTTCCCTTTTCACATGCTTTATATGAGTCATTACGTCTAACCCTTTTAAATACATTGGAATTGAGTTGGTACAACCAATTGAACGAAAGACACCATTTAATTAAAGCCAATATCATATTCAAGATAACAAAATAGTATTAAGACCAAAATTCTTAATGATCCATACCAACAATCATATTTTAAATTGACCAATTATATGATGTGGACTTATCTTAAGACAAAAATAAACAAAACTAGACATGTGCTAAAAACAAATAAGTATGCCTCAATGTAAAGATCCACATTTTGTGTTATAAAATTACATACCTTTGTGCTTTGGTTCCCCCTATATAAATAGATAAAACCGAAACAGGTTTAGTTGTGCACGTCCCAAAAGTAGGAACCACGAACAGGACTGGGTTGGACTGAACCCGGTCGAGTTGGACGGGAGACTTTTCATCAAGATTTTCACATAAGGTCGTGAACAAATTCTCTCCCGCGGGCAGAATATACACAACACATATACAGTCAAATCAATCAAGTTTATAAATAATTAAAGCATGGACAAACGCATGGACAACAAAATCTATGCCTAAAAAAGCAATATGGCAGCATAAAATGATGACATTCAATACAATATAACGTAAAAGAAACATGAACGACGAGTTAAACAAAAGATCTTTTTTTTTAATTTTTTCAGATAGGCTAAGCGTACATGTGAGGAAGGATGACAAAACGATCCCAAGATTTTATAACGCATTCCAATTTTTGAATCTCACAACACAAAAAAAAAAATTGCAGCCAAAACTTTTATTAATCAATCATTGGATTAATATATATGTATACTCTTTTTTTTATTTTTTTATTTTTTTTTTTACAGTTACATCATGGGTGCTAATTAGTCATGGGGTAGTATGAACATCAATTTCAGAACAGATTATATAAACATGTGCATCCATTTCATACATGTGATAAAATAGGACAAAACTTATTCAGAGAAAAAGACAAATGGGCATACGAATCATCAATCATCAATTCATTTCATACATGTTATAAGATGTAATCACTACAATTGATTACGGGATTTGCATGCATATAGCTTTTATAGGACACGTCAATACATACAGAAATACGATTAATTTTCACCACAGATCAATAGGGCTAATAATGGCAACAATTACATGATGCAACGTTTCATTGCATGAATCACAATAAAGGGCTAATAAATAAGTAATAAAGACAAAGACATTATTATTATTTTTTATTTTATTTTATTTATTTTTTTACACAGAGTACAAGAAACAAATCAAATATTACTACATTTTCAAATCCGTTCTTAGATATATAACAATCATCATGTGGTGTTAGGTATATGATCTACATAGCAATATATAGATGATAATGTATAGGCTAAAAAAACGAAATAGTACAAAACATGGCGATTTCATGTGCAATCAATTTCATGGAAACATACTACACATATACAAACAATGGAAGACCAGTATTTCAGACAATATATCACATCAACAGTCACAAATAACGAAGTGAAAAGAAACAAAAGGTTTAGGTATACCTTTTAGTGAATGGATGATTGGACAAATGATAAATAATAGTACCAAAATCAGATGACGGCGACGGTGTTTTTCCACTGTTTTGATGATGATCGGAAAAAAACAATACTTTCGAAGCATGGTTGGAGCTCGTGCATGATAACGTTTTGCAGTGGATGGGAAAGATAAAGAGACACAGAGAGAAGAAGATTCCATTCCATATAGTTAGTATGTGTTACATCCTTTATATACAATAGGAATAAGTCCCTAACTACTATTAGGACGCACATCCATGGGCTAAATCCCTACAACATCTTTTGATTTTTACCGCGTGTTTTGACACCATAAGCATAAGTGCTTTTACTTTTCCATAAACAGAAATCCGGAACATAAACATTTTGCTTCACGAAAAATTAATTGTTTTTCTTGTGGAAGTCATTTTAAAAAATAAGTGTATCCGTGCAACAACCTGTAGCTATTTACAAAATTCTTGTGGCAACTAGCAAGTTTAAACTTAGCCATTTTAAAGCGAGATTAGAATTTTTAACCTCTATCCTCGATAATGAAAGTCATATAATAAACTATGGTTAATAGAAGAACCCTGTTATTGGGGATTAAATCCCTTTGGGATTTGGGGGCTTATAAGATATTTAACATCCTAAGTTTGGATGTGGGGGACCTAATATATGAAAAGTCAAATTTACCCTTTGATCAAAATCAAAACCAAAACTAAATTAAACTAAATCAAATTTCAAAATCAAAATTAATTCACCAACCCATTTTCCTCTTCTTCACAAAATCATACGACAAAACTTGTGATGAAAAAAATTCAACAGTTTTTGATCAAATCTTCATCCGTTTTCAAAAATGTTTACTAAGGTTGATTCTTAATATGACAAGATTATGGCGATTTGGATTGAATCCATCATCGACTTGCACAAAAATTCTAATGCTTTATAAAGGTGTTGAACCACAAATTTAAGATTTGGCAAATGAATCTGTCCAAAAGAATGTATCCAAACACCAGAATTTGTTTAGAATCGAAAAACACACCATTTATTTAACATTAGATTGTCCTAATAGATAAGATTGATGAATTTAGGGTTTGGGAAATCTGCTTCTGGGATGATTACGGTTAGGAGTTCTAATTAGGGATGTTAATGGGTTCGGGTCCTCCCCGGTATCACTAGATTCGGACCCTACTTACAAAGGTCGGGTCCAGTTCCTAACGGTTTCGGGTCCGGTTCCTAAATTTGTGGACCCAGAACCGGACTTGTTTAAAATCCCGGGTACCAGTTGGGAATTAAAAAAACTATAAAGAAAATCTTAAAAAATTAATTTATTTCTCTTCTTAACTCGAATCTAAATTATTTTTATAACAATTTATTATTATTTCTTTATTAAAGTACAAAACAAAGATTAAATGTAAGGAAAAAATAAAAAATGAAAAAAAAATCAAAGCCGAAACTAGCAAAATACCTATAATTTTGCTAAGAAGATAAATAAAAAGATAAACAACCGGGTACCCATTACCCGCGGGTACCCGCCGGGTATTACCCGTTGGACCCGTTAACATTTGGGTCCAATCGGGTAATTACCCGTCGGGTCCTAAGTTGCTAACAGGTCCAACTCTAAGACCCATAACCGGACCCGAATCTAGCGGGTCCGGTTTCGGTTCCAGGTAATGGGTACCCACTGAAAGCCCTAGTTCTAATTGACGAAGCCGAAAATTGATGCCTACGGTTGGGACTCAAAGAACTCCCAGCCGTGAAATACCTTAAACGGTTGGGACTTTCCTAACTGTTAGTTGTTCTGTATCTGTCAAAAAACTAAAAAAATTATTGACCTCGGCTAGGAATTCCTCACCGTAAATTTAAGGTCCCAGCCGTGACAACAGTTTTCGGACCGTAATTCACATTCACGGCTTGGTGTTGCAGTTCTTTTAGCCGTTTAATATTATTGATGTTGGGACGGAAAGCACTTCCTAGCCGTTAACTCTAACGACGACTGGTTTTTTTTATTATTTCCTAACCGTGAGTGTCTGAATGAAACTAAATTGTTTCTCTATTCTCATATAATTGTACAATTTTAGGAACCAAGGAAAGGGAAAGGCACACATATTTCATAGCATTTCATTGAAACTGAAAGGCTTTAATGACCTAATGGCTATTTTTTCTGAAAACTAGCTGTTTAGGTCATCAACCATATTTGTGAAAGTTAAAAAATGCAATAAATGCATTGGTTGAGAGTATCCAGCCGTGTATTTCATTTATGATAGGGTTTGCAGCCGTGATTGACATACAGGTGACTCTGGATAAGTATTCGGCCAAGAGTTCATCTTAACCCAGACGTGAAACTTGATTACGACCAAGAATTCATAAATATCAAATCGTAAATACTTTTAACGGATTGGAAAAGATATTTTCTGGGCCGTTATTACGTATTACGAATGGGAGGAATACATTTTCCAACCGTAACCTATACAAAATTAATTACGAACGGATTTGAATCAATCAAAATTTCTAATGGGCGTTGATTACAAGATTTTCGAGACTAGTTTCATGATGGGTTTTATCAGTTTTCCTTCAAAGTTTTCAAAAAAATTCATCAAAATCATCCTTTTTCTTCTTTTAAATCAAAAACAAAAGAAAAAAAAAATGTTTTGATTCTCAAATTAATCATTTAATTAGCCTAACCCATTGGCTAATTGTGATTAGTTAATCATCATATCATTAATCAAATTGAGGATATATTAGGTATTATAGAAAATGGTAGAATAAGAGGTTAAAAATGTTTTATACCATCTCTGACGAATCTATCCGGAGCTAGCTAAAATAGATCCTGACTTTATGCAGCGGGAGTGTACTGCATGAAGTGTGTGTGACCTAGGGACTTGGTTAGAGAAAGACATAAGCACAAAAGGACTTTGTAAATGATGATGATTTTACACGATCTTTGCATGAAAGGGACAAACCACTAATATATAAATAGAGGATATAAAGTAGTACTCGAGCTTTTGGAAAAATGAGACTAGGGCTGATTATGAGTTGTTATAATCAACCAAATCAAATCGTCCATTAGCTTTTTTTTAGTATTTTTAAATTCAGTTTTATTAAATGAAGGATTAAAAGTTGAAACCAATGTGTAATCTGGTAATCTATCTTATCATTAGAACCCTTTTAAAAAGGGGATTAATTAATGACTAATTTGAGGTCGATGTTTAATGGGTTGTTCCGTTTATATCTTGTTATTATTATGTGATTATTATTAATTCTAAAAATATGTTGTTGTGGTTGGAGATAATGAACAAATATCTAACTAATTTTGTTGTTCTTTTTGTTTTGGATTTTAAACTTATTAGTTTTTCACCCATGCGATGCACGGGTCTGTTTCTCGTTTATGAAATATTGGATCCATATTTACAAATTAAATCATTTTAGAAACAAAAAATAATATTAAAAATAAAAAAGTATTAGCTTATGAGCTTAAAAGCAAAATAAAGCATTCTATAAACTAATAAAAAATCAGATGCAAAAAATCTGTTTTAAAAATTCATTCATGGGATTGTATTGCAATATGATCTTCAAGCTTACTATTCTTATTCAAGCTGTATAAATTGATCAATATATTTGAATTTCTGGAGCTCATGCTTTTAATATTATACTCTTGCCTTTTGTGGTCCACCCAATGATTGTATGCCTTTACTTCGTCGGTAGATGTTTGAATTATTCTGGTTCGACAATCGACTACTTTCATTGAATTACATTTCTCACACAATAATTGTTATTTCTACCTTGGACTTTGCGATGACACATGTTGTCAGATATGTAATATATACCATTCCCTTCGTCCAACCAAACCAAGTATCGTTGCTTGGCAACTGAATATTTTGTCATGTTAACACTGAAATTAATATACATCGTATTAATTACTGATAAACTTTTGTAATTATAAGAAATATATGTATTGACCTCGTTTTCATTATATGCTAACAATTCAACACATTAGGTTTCAGCCAATGTAGTCAATCTTGACTGAGATAGTCGAAAGTTTGTCGGAAATTTTGTTTTCGGTATTCAAAGTAGCGGAATGTTAGATTCCGCCGTTGAATTTTTTTTAATTTGCATGGATCTTCGATTATACATATTTATGCACAATTATGTGTGGAAAATGTTTGATGTACAAATTATAGATATAAATTTCGAAAATAAGTTTTCGGTAATTACTCTGAGAATTTACCAAGAACGTCCTCGAGAATCTTCTCGAGACAAAATTATCCCAGTATCTCGGTCCCTACCGAGACAGACTGAATCCGGAATTGATTACATTGGTTTCAGCTATAGTAAAATATTAAATAGTCAACAGAAACAAAGGGTAAAGTCTACAACAGATCCCCACACCCAGGTTCATTAATCTTTGTAACACAAGTTGCAGCTGATGCCAAGGCTTTTTCGGGTTTTTGATGATGCCAAGGCTTTTCGGATTCTGGATATGTGAAGGTTGCCCAATACTTATCTGTGAACCCCGTAAAAAATATTTAAGGTAATCACATAAAAATTTTCATTTCATTGATGGGGACTTGTAATTAGTTGACAGATTTTACCTGGCCTCGCCTTGCTCCTGAGAACTCCCCACAACCTTAACCAAACTATTCAAGATGTATTAGGGTTGTTGCATAATTGAAATGGAGTCGGCAATATTTTTTGCACGAAGAAAATGGACTTTAATCAATTATATTGAACCCGCCATTTTGTACCCCTATGCTCACCCGTTATCAGATTTCATGTTCTACGTTTTTCTTAGTATGGCTTACAAATTGAAAAACAAATAGATTCACGGTTGTCACCGAGCATTAAATTTTCCCTATGCCAATATGTATTTTTCCGAAGTACTTTAAAATCGATAATTTTTTACAAAATTCGAAATTTGCAGTATCATTGATGACTTGATGAACTCCATTTGCCTTCTTGCTAGGTGTTCAATTGGATGATTCATCCTTTAAGATTATTCCAAACTCATAAGCATTCTGATTTCTTTTGTTTTATTGTGAATTATATATTTAGTAATTTCCAAGGTTGATTCCCTCCTCTGTTTCTTGGAGAGTGAATTAAATGAATAGTTGAAGACGTATAAGCTAGCTAGTACAGGGTTTACTTTAAAAAAATCAAATAGAATATTTGGTGGTTGTCGTAGTTCCTTTCTCTTGTATTTTTGAGAGTACAATGAAAGAAAGCAACCTTTCCAAAGGAAATGGTAAACTAAACATCTCGATAGTAAACATGTCACTTTAGATAAACCAAATATTTTGGTGATATTCCGATTCACCAAATAAATGTAAACAAAAAAACATGTATATTGTTCGCCACCAT
The DNA here is from genome assembly GCF_003573695.1 of Papaver somniferum. Classification (NCBI taxonomy): domain Eukaryota; kingdom Viridiplantae; phylum Streptophyta; class Magnoliopsida; order Ranunculales; family Papaveraceae; genus Papaver; species Papaver somniferum. The sequence continues at coordinate 113,352,583 of NC_039364.1, forward strand.
TTTTTGGTCCTGGACAGGAAAGAAATAACTGCTCTCTTGCCCTATAAAAAACGCGAAATATAAATATCATTAGCATCCAGCCAAGCATGCATTTCTGGATACCTATATCGCGAGTCGCCACAAAGAAAAACTACAAATCCAGATTAAGAATGGATATTTAGGGATACACTCACAATCCAGTCAACTAAATTGATTCTTCAATCAACAGTTCAACAATATGTCGACTTTCATCACAATTGAGATCAACAGTTCAACAATATGTCAGACTTTCATCATAATTGAGACATCCGCAGGAGATATGAACTGTGTTAGTGGTAAACAGTTCAAAACACACAAAACTAATAGTACAGAACTAAATTAACAGAAATCAAAACAAATGTGCATCACCATAAAGTAAGTCAGGAAAAACAACACAAAGAAAAAGAAAAACCATGGTTTACGTAGGAAAAAGAAATGACAAAATTCATTAAAATAATAGTTCCAAAGTTTTAAGGCTACAAATGCAGAACTTGTCACCTGATAATGGCTACTCCAACTCGTTACAGATCATCTGGCACATTTCAAGAAAAATTATCTCAAAGAAAAAACCACTATAGATCAAAACGAAAAAACATGTTAGGCTATCAAGTGTAAATGTATATGGAGTTAATCTATGTAATAAGATGGTATATATATGTCAAAAGACAACACTGTGGAATTTTTTCGAGCTCCCTCAAATGGGAGAAATGAACGTAACAAAATAAGATGGTATACAAACATATTGCACCTGTCCATAACAGTCATCCTTTATATCCTATTTTATGATATTAGAAAGAAATGAAAATGGAAAAATGAATTTCATATATTTCTCAAATTTTTCTGTAACAGTTTTGGATAGCTACCACTTGAACATTAGAGAATTTAGGATTACACAGAAGTGGAAAAAAAGATCAATAAACCCCTCTTTCTTAATACATTGTTGACTTGTTGTACTTCAATGCTTCAGTGTATAGGGTACATAACTAATGTTTGACTTGCAGTAGCAAGTACACCGTACAGACTCCAAGTCAGAGTAACTGTAACCAATCAGTTGTATACATCAGGAATTTAAGAACATGAATAAAAAAAATTATTTTGAGGTGTTGAACTGCAAGTTTCTGCAAGGTTTAATAAACAAAAAAAAAAACAGGAGATTGTCTCTTATTTGTCTATGCAGGATTTTTCTTGCACAATGGAATTGGGTGCAGGTAACATCAATGTGTATCACTTGATGGATCACACTTTTTGTACCCTTCTCAATTCCTGAGGGCTAAGACCACTTGTTGCTTGCGTAGCATAAGAGAGGTGGCATAAAAATAGCAGCTTGTATGGGACTTTATATCAAGGATTGATGAGTTCCATAGGTTCATGAAAAAAAAGCAGAAAGAAAAAAAATTGATAGTTGATTTGTGTATTACACAAACGCAAACTGGACATAAAACACAAAAATAAGATATATAACGAAAAATCAAAACTGTGTTGACATTAGTTACCTTCTTTTTTCTTGCGGTTACATTAGTTATCTTCTTCTTCGCCAACTGAATCTGCAAGCACAAAAAATCAGTGTGCACACGTAAGAAAATAAAAAAACAAAAAAACAAAATCAAAACAAAAAGCAATAAAATTAATCGTCTGCATCACCAATTAAATTAATAGAAAAAACATAGAAAAATCACATTCTTGTTGATACTACATTATTGATATTATGACCATGGTAGATCGTAGCTACTCACTATTGATAATATATTTGCAGAATAAGTTTATAGTAATACCTCGTAACATCGATGTCGCTAACGCTTGACCATGGCTCAACAACGACAGCATGTGCATGATCAAGGCTACCTGCCAACAAAGAACAATTAATCTTCGTAACCTCAATGTTGCTAGCACTTGACCTATGGATCAACAACGACAACATGTGCATGATAAAGGCTACCTGCACAACAAAGAACAATCAATAAGAGAACCATAAATCGCCTGAAAAGGACAAAATCATAGAAGAGAAGCAGCGTAGAAAATAGGATTTCGTTTTTTCTCAAATGTTTTATATAGTGAAACACACAACCCATAAATTCCATAAATAAAAATTTGTTTTGGAAAATAAAACTTTGTTTTGGAAATAATATTAATCAATATCTACAAATTTACATTTTTAGATAATCATATTTACTTGTTGCAATTTTTTGTACATAATCTAAATCTACATCTAAAAATATATAGAATTCCTATAATTTTGGCTGGATGGATTTACCTATTATGTTATTTTTGGCAACCTCAAAAATGGAAATCACAATATCTATAATTTTCCTACCAATTATAGCTGCCTAAACTTATTCTTCTGGTGCACTCGATATTTTTTAAATTAACAATATTAAGAAAATTAACAATAACAATAAGATCGTAATATTAAATAAATGATAGTTTTTTCTTATTTACTTCAAAACATTTATGTAATTTTATATTTTGGATAGTCACGTTTATACAAAATAACATTGGGCATCTTTTACACGTTAAGAAAAATATGAAAAATATTGCTATTATTAAAAATAGTTAACAAATTTAAAAATGTTAATAATTTTGGACATAATTTACACAGAGATTTTGGTTGGCAACCTAGCAACAAGCTGGGCCCCAACTCCTCTTTGAATCGTAACACCCAGACGATAAAAAATGAAACTACCAAAGCCACTAATAGCGTTATTGCTAACCAAACAATTCCTAAGATGCTTAAAAAAAATCAAAGTGTCCTCGCCGAGCTCCCCTAAGGTAGAGAAGACTAGCACCCCTAAACCATAGCCATGTGCAGTGCACTTGTCCAAGTATTTGGCACGTTTTCGTGAAACCGCACCAGAAATAGCCTTACGACACCAGAAGTATTGTTATATAATTTTTTTCACTAATCAAATTTTATATTTTTATTATTTTATGTTTATTTTTATTTTATGAAATGAGCAATATTAGAAAAATGATATTGAAACCCATTTATTGTTGTATATTGCAGTTTTTTTTACTAATGTTTTTTCCTCCTTCTCAAAATTTTGCTTATGATCATTATTTTCCACCACGATTTTTTGTTAATGATTTTGTTTTTCGATTATTGGATAGGACTCACAATTCATTTTTTTGCTGAAGAGCAAGCATGATTCGATCAACAGGTAAGTATCCTCATCTCAATGGTGAGATTTTGATATTAAACTTTAATCGTTGTTTTTTCTTTGGAATTGCAATTTGGATTAGTGTAATTATTAGTATATTGTAATTAGGATTAATTAATAAAGTGTAATCAGACGTTGGACATTGGACATTTTAATTTTAATTTTATGATCGATTAAATATTTTTGATAAAATCACGATGAAAGAAACATATTTTGATGGGATTTTATTTATGAATTTTAACTTAAATATAAGATTTAATATATTTTAGTGGATTTTGATATATGTTTGTAATTATGTCGAGGGATGTTTTAAGATTTGGTTGCTTTAGATATATTTTACTCTTGGTTTAAATTTAATAAGTTTATCAAAAAAAAAAATGGGGCCAGAATCAACCAGAAGCGAGAATTAACGTGGAGCTTTAGTGAACGTGGAGCTCCGGTGAATGAGAACGCTTTAAAAAACTCTATTATATTATATAGAGAATTTCCTCTCACACCACTAAAGATCCTGCATATCTCGTTCCTTGTTGATTTTTTGAATTGGGCTAAAATTTCAACTTTAAGGATTGGTGATTCTATATTCGACACAAGTTGGAAGCAAAAAAAATTCGTTTTCTAAAAAATTAACCTTTACTCCTAGAAGTTATTTTGAAATTGTGTAACCAGATTAGCTTTTGATTTCTTTTACTTCCAAGAGGTAAAATAATTTCGGTCAGGTTAGATAGATTTCTTTTAAGTCCTGATTTTTTTGAGCATTGTACTGTGCCCATGCAAATTAGACTTAAAAGACCTATATCAGACCATACTCATATTATTTTATGTTGCAATTCTGGTGACAAGATGAAATCTCTGTTTAGGTTTGATAATTTCATTCTGCATCATCCCGATTTTCTTAGGAATCTTAAGATTTGGTGGGACAGTATTGTTTTTACAGGTAAACCTAGTTATGTTTTTTCCAAAAAGCTTCAAGATTTGAAAAATTTTGTGAAAAATGGCAGAAAGATACCAATTTGCATGCTCAACTGGATAAATTAGAGCTTACTATAGATTTGCTTGATAATCTTGAGGAAGTCATGGGTCTCTCTGATGACGATATTGTGGAAAGAGAGCAAGCTAAAATTCAACATTCTTCTATTTTTTTAAATATTGCTAGAAGAGCATCTCAAAGGGCGAAAGAGAGATGGGTTAAAGCTGGAGAAATAAACTCAGCCTATCTTCATCAAATTGTTAGTTTCAAACACAAACTCAACAGTATTTCCTGTCTTAAGATAAATGATATATTATGCTTTGATAAGAAGTTGATTGCTAAAGAAACAAAGGCTTTTTATTCTTCTTTATTTACTGAAAATCATAAGATTAGACCTGATTTTGAGCAGCTGAATTTGTCTTTTATTTCTGTTGTAGATAGTACACATTTAGAGATGCCTTTCTCGGAAGATGAAGTAAAGTCTGTGATTTGTCACTTTGGCATAGACAAAAGTCCGGGTCCGGATGGTTTTACTATGGAGTTCTATAAACACGCGTGGGAGGTGATTAAATCTGATCTTATGAAGGTGATTAATGAGTTTGAATTGTCTAGCATGCTTCATTGGAGATTGAACAATACTAACCTCACTTTGATTCCTAAATGTACTGGTGCAGTGTCTTTACATAATTATAGACCTATCAGTCTAATTGGTAGTGCTATAAAATAATCTCCAAAATGTTAACTGAGAGAATTAAATTAGTTCTTCTGAGTATAATTTCTTATTTTCAGGGAGCGTTCATTCACGGAAGACAAAATCAAGATGGTGTTTTAATTGCGTCAGAGCTCATTGATTTTAAGATTAGACAACAAGATACTGGGTTGGTTTGTAAAGTGGATTTCGAAAAGGCTTTTGACAATGTGAATTGGAATTATATTGATTTAACTCTTCAGAAATTTGGTTTTGGTTCCAAGTGGAAAAGTTGGATAAATTGGTGTACCACAACTCCTAGATTTGTTGTTTTGGTGAAAGGCGAGGCAACCGAGCTTTTCAAAAGTCAGAAAGGTATCCGACAGGGTGATCCAATCTCTCCATTCTTGTTCCTTTTAGTTGCTGAGATTTTGTCTTTGATGATCAAAAAAGCTGCATCAGATGGCCTTAATTCTGGTTTTCAAGTGAGTACTAACGGTTTGGTAATAAATCACCTTCAATTCACTGATGATTTAATTGTGTTTCTCAAAGATGATCCAGAGCAAATTCAAAATTTGAAGATTATTTTATTGGGTTTTGAGACTGTCTCTGGGTTGAAGGTAAATTTCAGAAAAAACACAATAGTAGGTTTGGGTCAATTACATAATGGAGAGTTGTGTGCTGAACTATTTGGTTGTTCTTTGACTCATTTACCAATATACTATCTTGGTATTCCTATTGGCAGTAAATCGAAATGTAAGTATGTTTGGAATGTGATTATACAGCTTTTTCAACAGAAATTAGCTGGTTTGAAGAAGATGTATTTATCCAAAGGTCAGAGATTGATATTGATTCAGAGCGTTCTTTCAAGCTTACCGGTTTACTATTATCTATGTTTCAAATTCCCAGCTACTGTTGTTAAGGAGATCGAAAGAATTATTCGCAATTTTCTTTGGGCCTCTAGTACTTTTACTAGGAAAAGAAGTTGGATTTTTTAGTCTAGAGTTTCTCTTTCAAAATGCAGCGGTGGAATAGGTATCAAGAAACTGAAATTGGTTAATAAAGCTTTACACGCTAAATGGGTGTGGAGATATGGGTCCGAGAAACATGCACTGTGAAGAAGGATGGTAAATGATAAATTTGGTGGTGCGTATGATGCTTTATTTCCTCATTTGACTAATACTTCTATTTGTCGTAGCTTGTGGAAGGACTTCATGAAATCTGTTCTATTTTGACAGTAGGCAATGGAGTGAGTATACATTTTTGGGATGATGAGTAGGCTGGATTGCAGTCATTGAAATCTTCTTTCCCGGACTTAGTTCGACTGTCAAGAAGAAAGGATGCAACTATTAGTGAAATGATTTCGCCGGAGGGTGCTTGTAATTTCCATTTATCTAGACATTTGAATGATCAGGAGTTGCTTGAGGTGGCTAATCTTCTGCAGATAATTGGTGATTCTACTGTGACAGAAAATGAAGATTTAAGGAAATGGAGATATGGCGATAATTATTATGTGGTTAGTGCTTACTCGGCGCTTGAGACAAAAGGGTTGTTAATTTTTCCTGATAGGCATCTTTGGAACTCAAAAGTACCTTTGAAGGTATCATTTTTAGTTTGGACCTTATGTTACGGTGGAGCTCCGACCCTCAATAAGCTTTCTGCTGCCAGATTGACTCAAAATCACAATTGTCTATTATGCGGTCAGATGGTGGAGATGAATGGTCATTTTTTCATCCATTGTAGTTACACATTTGAGGCATGGACTTATTTTTTAAACAGTTTTGGTATCAGCTGGGTTCTTTCTGATAATATTAGGACTAATCTTTGGGAATATGGTGATAACAAGGCAAATAACTCCAAAAACATGATTAGGAAGATATGGAGTTTATTACCCTTTGCAATTTGGTGGTGCATTTGGAACGAATGCAATGCTAGGATTTATAATAATCTTTTGAAAGATTCAACTCAAGTGATAGCGGACATTAAATGTTTATTGTTCAACTGGGTTTTATGATCCTCTGAATTGTTTTCAAGTTTTACTTTGTCCAATCTTCTTTGCAATTGGGATGTAGTAGTTCACTCATCCGTGTAACTCTTGTGTTTTTGATGTCACTATTTTGGTGACTCAAAACTTTTCAATTTAATTTTTCCCTTTTGCTGTCATAACAAAAAAAAAAAAAAACTTCGGAGAGGTACCCAAACAACCTATTAAGGTTTTAGATGGTTTTAATTTCTCTAATTTATATCTCACTCTGAACCACTAGCGATGAAGCTAAAATTTTAAGTAAGAGGAGAGGAAACAAATAATTTATACAAGAAACACGAGACAAAAAGATAAAAAAAAAAAGGAGTGCAAAGAAGAAAATTATAAGTTGAGGCTTGAGAAAATTTTGAAGTCAGTTGGAAAGTCGAGCAACTATGCTATGTAGTTTGTGATTAGGATTTTTCGACAATTCCAATTGTCAAACCATAATTAGCTTTCAGATATGTTGTTATAGTCATTAAATTGCATTCTTAAATAATCAAGAAATTATCATACAATCGTCAAAATATGAAAATATATATGATTATAAAAATATTGATTATCATACACTTGTTTCGACGTTATTAGCATTTCACCTCTCACCGGGGGACGTATTCGTGCTTTCAGACCGATACATGTTGTCTCCAATGCAATCACCCGCAAACGCAACAGATACTTGGACAAATGCAAAGCTAAAGGATATGTTTTGGTGTTTTAGCCTTTTTCACCCTTTGAGAACTTGGAGAGGAAGAATACTTTTATAGCTCTTATTAAAAAAAAGATATAATTGAAGAGATTAAAGATCTTAGGCCCATTATTATTGTGCATAGTGCTTATAAAATTATATCAAAGATGATGGTAAAGAGGTTCAAAGTTACTCTTCCGACCGTTATCTCCAAGAATCAAACTTATTTCATTAAGAAAATACAAATTCTATATTGGGTGTTAATTGCCAATGAACTTATTGGCTCAAGATTGCGAAGTGGAAGGCATGGTTTGTTATGTAATGTGGATTTCGAGAAGGTATTTGATCATGTTAATTCGGATTTTCTTGATGAAATACTTACGCTCATGGAGTCTGGGGAGAAATGGAGAAGCTGGATTAAATGATGTGTGGAATTTGTGAGATTCTCGGTTTTGGTGAATGGTAGTGCTACTGGATTTTTCACTAGTGGAAAAGAAATTCGACAAGGATATCCCATATCTCCTTTTTTGTTTCTCTTAGTAGGAGAGGCTCTTACCTACATGATTAGACAAGCTCAATAACAAGTTCACAATGCAGGTATGCTCATTAGTCATCTGCAATTTGCAGATGACACCCTAATTTTCTTACATGCTGATATTGAGCAAATTAAAAATCTAATAATTATTCTCATTTCTTTTGAGATTTTCACTAACCTTAAAATCAACTTTTCCAAGAGTCGTATTTATGGTATTGGTTTGGATGGAGATTTAACCCAATTCTCCGATATTTTGGGTTGTTATATTAGTGTTCTTCACACTTCTTATTTGGGCTTACTCTTGGGAGTTGAATCTAGAGGAATCACTAAGTGGGAAAAGGTGGTGGATAATTTTTTGTATTAAGTTGGTAGGTTGGAAAAAATCTCTTCTCAAGAGGGCAGGTAAGATCACTCTCATTAATAGCGTATTATCTAGTCTTTCGCTTTACTTCATGAGCTTGTATGAGATGCCAATATTAATTTACAAGAAGTTAGAAAATATTATGAGTGATTTTCTATGGCACGATAAAGTTGGAAGAAGGAAGTTAGATCTTGTGAAGTGGAATGCTTTGTTAAAAGAATTTTTTTTGGAGGTTTGGGTATTAAAAGTTTGAAGAAAATGAATCAAGCATTGCTTTGCAAGTGGTTATGGAGATATGCAACTGAATAAGAGGCTGTGTGGAGGAAGTTAACTGTAGAAAAATTTGGTGCTGGGGAGGTGAATTGGTTGGCTAGAATCCCCAACTGCTTATATGGCAGGTCAGTATGGAGGGGAATTATGAATTTCAGTACATTTTGTCGAAACATATCAGGTTGAAAGTGAATTCTAGCATGATAGCTAGGTTCTAGGAGGAAATTTGGTTATATGATACTCCAATTAAAAATTGTTATCCTCATCTATATACGGTCTCAAGAGAAAAGACGGTGAAGATATCATATTTGGGAACTACTAATAGTGATAAAGTAATCTGGAATCTTCGTACTCCAAGAAGATTGTCTGGTATGGCAGTAGTTGAATTCACTATTCTTACTTCTGACTTGAGTTCTTTCTCTTACAACAGTGATTTGGATGATGAACTGCAATGGTCTTTGATTGCGAGTAGGATTTACTCTGTCAAGTCCATGTACGAATCTTTAACTACAGTAGGGAGTGACAATGATGTAGGGGAAATCTTCTTACACACATGGAATCAAAAATATCCACCCAAAATAGGTTTATTTTTATGGACCATTGCACACAATAGGCTGCCAACTAGACATGCTTAGGAGACGAGGTATTGATGTTCCTGTGAGTTGTCTCTTTTGTAATGAAGCCGAGACTACATCACATTTTCTTTAGCATTTCTCTTTTGCTTCGAAAGTTTGGATTTCCTTCTTGCAAAAACCGAATTGGTTTTTTCGACCCCTGCGGAAGTTTCTGCTACCTTACAATCATGGAATTTGAATCAATCTTCTGCCACTATTAATACAGTTTGGAACTTGGTACCGACGTCTATTATGTGGTGTATTTGGCAAGAGCGAAACACAAAGGTTTTTACTGATAAATTCAGCAATGAGGAGACTGTGATTAAAAATGCCATTTGCTCTTTATATTCGTGGCCTCTTATTGAGAAAGATTTTGAGTCGATAAACACATCTGAGGTGATGAAAAATTGGTATTCATTTTGTATTGGGTTTGTCTAGCAGCGTGTTTAGTTTAGTGGTAGAGTAATCTTGTTGTTTTTCTTAGCACCGAGCTTTTAGTCGTGTAGTCTAAAGCTCTTTGCTGCTTTCTCTTTTTTCTTTTTCTTGTTTGGCTAGGGTGGTATAAGCCTCTTATACACTTTTTTTTTTTATCAATATATTCATTTCTTTACCGATCAAAAAAAAAAAACTTGGAGAGAAAATGATTGCCTTGTGAAGAGATTGAAAAACTGCATCTCCTACCATGACTTCAATATAAAAGTAGGAAATTATTTGTTTCATAGAATACATATTTTTATTCAGAAAGGGGTTGGGCCCAGCTGTTGCAAGGCTCCCAACCAATTTTCTTAAAAACCATATGTAAATAATTTCTGTAATTTCCAAAATACTAATATTTTCTAGTTAAAACTTATAGTATTTCATTAATAAAGAAAATAAAAATAAATAAAAAAGATTATAAAACAAATAAAATAATAAAATTTGTTTCATTGACATCAAGTTTTGGTCATCAGATTCATCAACAACCAACAAGAGAATTATCTATCTATGAGTTTACTGAGAGCCATGGAAAATGTACAAAAGAAAATGTAGCATAGTTCTCCCCTAAGGGGTAAAATCCCAATGTACTCCAAGATCTCTTTTGATTCTTGTGTTGAGAAATGTCTTATGTGTGTTTTTTCTACTCATATGAGTTTTTTTTTTTTTTTGATAGGTCAGTATAGTGGTCTCTAAACTACATCCAAACTCCTTTAAATTGGAGTTAGTTTATGGGGTTCAAATTTCAAACCTCTACCTCCGCAGTAGGAGGGAACATGACAACCATCATATCACTTGATGGTTCTAACATAAGTCACATATCTAGGCTTGAGAGCCTTCTTAGTTTTTATCTGAGTGCATGTTATCTAAAATATGGAAATTACAACAATTATATTCTGGCACTGGCATAAGGGACTCGATTAATCCTTAGCTACTGAGGGAAAGATCACTTAAACCGTTTTCCCCCTTGATCATTGAAAGCGTACGTGGAAGGTTCATAAGATCTCTGTTTGAGATACATGACCGTAAAAACTCACATGTAGATCACATAAAAGCTAAAGTATTTTTTTCAGTAAAGTTATTCCAACAAAAAGTAACCAACCGTCAATTTCCCCTAAATGTTTTCAAATTAGCAAAATAACACGGGCTTTTCCTAAAAGAGTAATTGTCAACTAACCATACCATAATTTGAGGATCGAACAACATAAAAAGTATGGTCACAAAGTACAACACAAGTTGATGTAATTTAAAATACTAGATCTAATTAATGCGACGTCCAAAATGTCAAAGATGGATATCAAAAGATGTAGAATTCACTAAGCATTTTGCAGTAGGCCATAGATCTATAATTTTTTCAGTTTGCGTTTTTGACTTAAAATATAACTGGTAGAAAAACAAAAGATCGGAATAACCTGCCGTTGTAGGCATCACACCCGCAAATGTACCTTGCAATGAGTATGACCCGCCAGCACAGTCGTTCACTGAACACTATTCACTCACTCATATTCCATCCTTATAAATTTGCAACAATGAAAACATCAACGCTCCTACCAGGTAGGCAACTGAAGACTTACTTGATTTTCTCTATTCCTTCACATGTA